>NC_091439.1:137365472-137386717 GCF_964237555.1 Oryctolagus cuniculus | reverse complement strand
ATAAATTTCCAAAGTACGATTTATGGATTACAATGGCTTCCCCCACATACCGTCCCTCCCACCCACTACCCTCCCCTTTCCCAATCCCTCTCCCCTCCATTCACATCAAGATTCATTTTCAATTATCTTAATATACAGAAGATAAGCTTAGTAAACATTAAGTAAGGATTTCAACAGTTTGCTCTCACACAGAAACATAAAGTGAAAAATAATAGATGATTTTCTTTAAATGATGATGAAATCAGATCAGACCTATTGTCATGTTTAATCCCAGTGAGAGTCAAGTTGGGAGTTGATAATTTCTTTTTTTTTTTTTTTTTTTTTACAGAGGATCAGTTTAGTATACATTAAGTAAAGATTTCAACAGTTTGCACCCACATAGAAACACAAAGTGAAATATATTGTTTGAGTACTCGTTATAGCATTAAATTTCAATGCACAGCACATTAAGGACAGAGATCCTACATGAGGAGTAAGTGCACCGTGACTCCTGTTGTTGACTTTACCAATTGACACTCCTGTCTATGGCATCAGTAGTCTCCTATGCTCCAGTCATGAGTTTCCAAGGCTATGGAAGCCCTCTGAGTTCTCCGATTCTTATCTTGTTTAGACAAGGTCATAGTCAAAGTGGAGGTTCTCTCCTCCCTTCAGAGAAAGGTACCTCCTTCTTTGAAGACCTGTTCTTTCCACTGGGATCTCACTCACAGAGATGTTTTTGCCAGAGTGTCTTGGCTTTCCATGCCTGAAATACTCTCATGGGCTTTTCAGCCAGATCCGAGTGCCTTTAGGGCTGATTCTGAGGCCAGAGTGCTATTTAGGACATCTGCCATTCTATGAGTCTGCTGAGTATCTCACTTCCCATGTTGGATCACTCTCCCCTTTATTTATTCCATCGGTTAGTGTTAGCAGGTACTAGACTTGTTTATGTGCTCCCTTTGACTCTTAGTCCTTTCATTATGATGAATTGTGAACTGAAATTGATCACTTGGAATAGTGAGATGGCATTGGTGCATGCCACCTTGATGAGATTGAATTGGAATCCCCTGGTATGTTTTTAACTCTACCATTTGGGGCAAGTAAGCTTGAGCATGTCCCAAATTGTACATCTCTTCCCTCTCTTATTCCCACTCTTATGTTTAACAGGGATCACATTTCAGTTAATTTTTAACACTTGAGAATAACTGTGTATTAATTACAGAATTAAACCAGTCGTATTAAGTAGAACAGACAAAAAAACTACTAAGAGGGATAATGTATTAAGTTGTTCATTAACAGTCAGGGCCATGCTCATCAAGTCACCGTTTCCCATAGTGTCCATTTCACTTCAGGAGGTTTCCTTTTTGGTGTTCAGTCAGTTGTCACCGATCAGGGAGAACATATGGTATTTGTCCCTTTGGGACTGGCTTATTTCACTCAGCATGATGTGTTCCAGATTCCTCCATTTTGTTGCAAATGACTGGATTTCGTTGTTTCTTACTGCGGTATAGTATTCTAAAGAGTACATATCCCATAATATCTTTATCCAGTCTACCATTGATGGGCATTTAGGTTGGTTCCAGGTCTTAGCTATTGTGAATTGAGCTGCAATAAACATTAATGTGCAGACAGCTTTTTTGTTTGCCAATTTAAATTCCTTTGGGTAAATTCCAAGGAGTGGGATGGCTGGGTCGAACGGTAGGGTTATCTTCAGGTTTCTGAGGAATCTCCAGACTGACTTCCATAGTGGCTTGACCAGTTTGCATTCCCACCCACAGTGGGTTAGTGTCCCTTTTTCCCCACATCCTCTCCAGCATCTGTTGTTGGTAGATTTCTGAATGTGAGCCATTCTAACCGGGATGAGGTGAAACCTCATTGTGGTTTTGATTTGCATTTCCCTGATTACTAATGACCTTGAACATTTTTTCATGTGCCTGTTGGCCATTTGGATTTCCTCTTTTGAAAAATGTCTATTGAGGTCCTTGGCCCATCTCTTAATTGGGTTGTTGGTTTTGTTTTTGTGGAGTTTCTTGATCTCGTTGTAGATTCTGGTTATTAACCCTTTATCTGTTGCATAGTTTGCAAATATTTTTTCCCATTCCGTTGGTTGTCTCTTCACTTCCTGACTGTTTCTTTTGCAGTACAGAAACTTCTCAATTTGATGCAATCCCAATAGTTGATTTTGGCTTTGACTGCCTGTGCCTCCGGGGTCTTTTCCAGAAACTCTATGCCTGTGCCAATATCTTGAAGGGTTTCTCCAATGTTCTCTAGTAACTTGATGGTGTCAGGTCGTAGATTTAGGTCTTTAATCCATCTTGAGTGGATTTTTGTGTAAGGCGTAAGTTAGGGGTCTTGCTTCATGCTTCTGCATGTGGAAATCCAGTTTTCCCAGCACCATTTATTGAATAGACTGTCCTTGCTCCAGGAATTGGTTTTAGATCCTTGATCAAATATAAGTTGGCTGTAGATGTTTGGGTTGATTTCTGGTGTTTCAATTCTGTTCCATTGGTCTATCCATCTGTTTCTGTACCAGTACCATGCTGTTTTGATTACAACTGCCCTGTAGTATGTCCTGAAACCTGGTATTGTGATGCCTCCGGCTTTGTTTTTGTTGTACAAGATTGCTTTAGCTATTCGAGGTCTCTTGTGCCTCCATATAAATTTCAGCACCAATTTTTCCAGATCTGAGAAGAAGGTCTTCGGTATCTTGATTGGTATTGTATTGAATTTATAAATTGCTTTTGGGAGAATGGACATTTTGATGATATTGATTCTTCCAATCCATGAGCATGGAAGATTTTTCCATTTCTTGGTATCCTCTTCTATTTCTTTCTTTAAGGTTTTGTAATTTTCATCGTAGAGATCTTTAACGTCCTTAGTTAAGTTTATTCCAAGGTATTTGATTGTTTTTGTAGCTATTGTGAATGGGATTGATCTTAGAAGTTCTTCCTCAGCCATGGCATTGTCTGTGTATACAAAGGCTGTTGATTTTTGTGCATTGATTTTATATCCTGCCACTTTGCCAAACTCTTCTATGAGTTCCAATAGTCTCTTAGTAGAGTTCTTTGGGTCCCCTAAATAAAGAATCATGTCATCTGCAAAGAGGGATAGTTTGAGTTCTTCCTTCCCAATTTGTATCCCTTTAATTTCTTTTTCTTGCCTAATAGCTCTGGCTAGAACCTCCAGAACTATATTGAATAGCAGTGGTGAGAGTGGACATCCCTGTCTGGTACCAGATCTCAGTGGAAATGCTTCCAACTTTTCCCCATTCAATAGGATGTTGGCTGTGGGTTTTTCATAGATTGCTTTGATTGTATTGTGGAATGTTCCTTCCAAACCCAGTTTGCTTAGAGTTTTCATCATGAACGGGTGTTGTATTTTATCAAATGCTTTCTCTGCATCTGTTGAGATAATCATATGGTTTTTCTTCTGCAATTTGTTAATGTGGTATATCACATTGATTGTCTTGTGCACATTAAACCATCCCTGCATACCAGGGATAAATCCCACTTGGTCTGGGTGGATGATCTTTCTGATGTGTTGTTGCAGTCTATTGGCGAGAATTTTATTGAGGATTTTTGCATCTATGTTCATCAGGGATATTGGTCTGTAATTCTCTTTCAGTGCTGCATCTTTTTCTGGCTTAGGAATTAAGGTGATGCTGGCTTCATAGAAAGAATTTGGGAAGATTCCTCTTCTTCGATTGTTCTGAATAGTTTGAGAAGAATTGGAGTTAGTTCTTCTTTAAACGTCTGGTAGAATTCAGCAGTGAATCCATCTGGTCCTGGGCTTTTCTTTGTTGGGAGGGCCTTTATTACTGTTTCAATTTCTGTCTCAGTTATGGGTCTGTTTAGGTTTTCGATGTCTTCCTGGTTCAATTTAGGTAGGTTGCATGTGTCCAGGAATCTATCCATTTCTGATAGGTTTCCCTGTTTGCTGGCATACAAGTCCTTGTAGTAATTTCTGATGATTCTTTTATTTCTGTGGGTCTGTTGTTACGTTTCCTTTTTCATCTCTGATTTTATTGATTTGGGTCTTTTCTCTTCTTTTTTTAGTTAGTTGGGCCAATGGGGTGTCAATTTTGTTTATTTTTTCAAAAAACCAGCTCCTCGTTTGGCTGATTTTTTGGAATGTTTTTCTTGATTCAATCCTATTGATTTCTTCTCTGATTTTAATTATTTCTCTTCTCCTACTAGATTTGGGTCTGGTTTGCTGTAGGTTTTCTAGATCCTTGAGGTGAATTGAAAGCTCATCTATTTGGTGCCTTTCCAATTTGTTGATGTAGGCACCTCTTGATATAAACTTTCCTCTTAACACTGCTTTTGCTGCGTCCCATAAGTTTTGGTATGTTGTGCTGTTATCCTCATTTACTTCCAGAAAGTTTTTGATTTCTCTTTTGATTTCTTCTATGACCCATTGTTCATTCAGGAGCATGTTGTTCATTCTCCATGCGTTTACGTATGCTCTAGGGATTCCTGAGTTGCTAATTTCCAACTTCATTCCTTTATGGTCTGAGAAGCTGCATGGTATGATTCTAATTCTTTTGAATTTGCTGAGACTTGCTTTATGGCCTAGTATGTGGTCAGTCCTAGAGAAGGTTCCATGTACTGCTGAGAAGAATGTAAAGTCTTTAGCTGTAGGATTGAAAGTTCTGTATATATCTGTTAGATCCATTTGGGCTATAGTGTCGTTTAAATCTACTGTATCCTTGTTGATCTTCTGTCCTGTTGATCTATTTCTGAGAGTGGAGTATTGAAGTCCCCCAGTACTATTGTATTGGGGTCTAAGTCTCCCTTTAAGTCCGTTAACAAATCTTTTAGATAAACCAGTGCCCTGTAGTTAGGTGCATATACATTGATAATTGTTATATCTTCCTGTTGAATTGATCCCTTAATCATTATGTAGTGTCCCTCTTTGTCTCTCTTAACGGTTTTCGTGGTAAAGTTTATGGTGTCTGATATTAAGATGGCTATGCCCGCTCTTTTTTCATTTCTGTTGGCATGGTATATCTTTCTCCAGCCTTTCACTTTCAGTCTGTATGGATCTTTGTTGGAAAGATGTGTTTCTTGTATGCAGCAAATAGATGGGTTTTGTTCCTTAACCCAATCAGCCAATCGGTGTCTTTTAACTGGACAGTTCAGGCCATTCACGTTCAATGTGACTAATGATAAGTGGTAACTTTGCCCTGCCATTTGCCAAAGATAAGTTCTAATATATGCTTTGAATTCCCTGTGATCTTTTGCTGTGAGCTTTCCTTCCTTGGTTTCCTTCCTTTACCTTCTTTCATATTGATGACCGTGTTTCTTTGTTTCTGTGTGTAACACATCTTTAAGCATCTTTTGCAGGGCTGGACGAGTGGCAACAAATTCTTTCAATTTCTGTTTGCTATGAAAAGTCTTTATTTCACCTTCATTCACAAATGATAGCTTTGCAGGATATAATATTCTGGGCTGGCAGTTTTTCTCTCTTAGTACCTGGGCTATATCTCGCCATTCCCTCCTAGCTTGTAGAGTTTCTGATGAGAAGTCAGCTGTGAGTCTGATTGGAGATCCTCTGAGAGTAATCTGACGTTTCTCTCTTGCACATTTTAGGATCTTTTCTTTATGTTTCACTGTGGAGAGTTTAATTACAACGTGTCGTGGTGAGGATCTCTTTTGGTCGTGTTTATTAGGGGTTCTGTGGGCTTCCTGTACTAGGATTTCTCTGTCCTTCTCCAAACCTGGGAAATTTTCTGCTAATATCTCACTAAAAAGGCCTTCTAATCCTTTCTCCCTCTCCATGCCTTCAGGAACTCCTAGAACCCGAATGTTGGGTTTTTTAATAGTATCCAGAAGATTCCTGACAATATGTTTTAGATTCCTAATTTCCCTTCTTTTCTTTGGTCTGACTGTATCCTTTCCTGTTCTCTGTCTTCAAAGTCCGATATTCTCTCTTCTGCTTCACCCATTCTGTTTGTAAGGCTCTCTATTGCGTTTTTCATTTGATCTATTGAATTCTTCACTTCAGTCACTATCCCAGTTTCCTGTTGTACTAGTTGTTTCGTTTCATTTTGATTCCTCCTTAATATTTCATTTTCACGAGAGAGATTTTCTATCTTGTCCATTAAGGATTTGTGTAGTTCAAGAATTTGTTTTTGAGAACTTCTTAATGTTCTTAATTTTTTGAGATCTGCTTCTTGCATTTCTTCTATATCATCATCCTCATAATCTTGAATTGGGGTGTCATTTTCATTTGAGGGCTTCATGGTGACTTCCTTGTTTTTATTACCTTGGTTTTTGCATTTGTTATTTGGCATATTGGAGATATTTGGTTTCTTCACTGTGGTGCTTTTTCTTGTTATACTATGACTCTAGATTAAGTGGACTATCTGTTTTTGATGGAGCCTTAGGGCTTGAGATGGGTGTGGCCTGAGAGCTCTGTTTGGTGTGCCAAAGGTGACACTCCCAGGTTAGGCGTGGTAAACCTCTCTCTCTCTCTCTCTCTCTTTCTTTCTTTCTTTTTTTTTTTTTGATTCAAAAGGGAAGTTATTCTGCACAGCTGAACGAAGTTGGAGGTAGTTAGCAGGCAAATGATATACCCACAGGAGCCAGAGATCAGAAGCTCTTTCCCAAGGACCACACAGGGAATCTGTTCAGCCCTCAGAGTGGGCTCAAATTCTCCTTCAGTCTCCCACTGGGTTGCCAAAGTTACGGAATTGTAGCGTCTCTGGAGAGTGCTCACGTGAATTCCGTGAGTTCTCTCCCCCACCGTCTCTTTTTTCACAGTCTCAGTTCAGTAGCACCACAAATTTACTAGGTCCTAATCTCTTGTTAATTTGCCCCGCCCAGAGTCAGGTTTTTCTGCTAGGCTCAGGGCCGGTGCAGACCTGAGGTTGCTCTGCTTATGACGTATGTCCAAGATGGCGCCTGCTCTTTGTCTTGCTCGCCCTTGTGAGGTGAGCGGAGAGAGAGAAACCCGTGTCTGTACCAGTCACCTTTTTTTTTTTTGCCTCTCTCCCCCCCACCCCCGGGGGTCGTTCCCTCTAGTCTCCTCTCTCTGCTTGCCTGCCGGTGTCTCGGGCTATTGAGGTTCGGCTCACCTCGCGTTCCAGCGCTGGTGTGTTGAGTCTGCCGCTGGTGTCCCGAACTGTGGGCTCCCACGCTCTCCACGCAGGTCTGCTCCCCTTCCAGCGCCGATGTGTGGACTCGGAGCCCTGGGCGTCCCAAGTCTCCCCGCTGTTGTCTGTGTGGCACGCACTCCCCTTCCAGCACTGGCGCGCAGAGCCTGCAGCTTGTGCGGCTCGGTCCCGTGGCTCGGCTTCCGCGTGGTGGGCGACCTTGTTCTCCCAGTAGGTCCTCCGATTCACGACCACTCAATCCAGAAGGGTTTCCTCTGCAATATTTTCCTGGTTCTTTTTTCTGAGGCTACCGTAACTCCCCTTTTATTAAACTAAATTTTCCCAGACTATCGGTGCGCGCCCTCACTACTCCGCCATCTTGGCTCCCGACCCATAGTGTCTTGAACATCTGAATTCAGTATATTTAAGATTTCAGAAAGGTGAAACAGCACTTAGATGTCAGAAGGGTCTGTGATACCTTGTAATTAAGTATGTTTATATTTTTGTGGTAGCACAGGTAAATAGCTATGCATGAATTCAGGGTGGGTTTTTTGGTCAAATTTGGTTAGATTATGTCAAGTTTTGCTGATATAACCTGAGTTATTAAATAGCTTTGAGAGTTTAGAATTCTAAATTTCTAAGATTTTGTGAACTGGATAATCCTAACCCTGCTGCACTGAAGTGGAAAACTCTTGACCCAAATTGTGCCAACACATTAGAGGAATACAACTCAAGAAGGAAGAGATTTAGTGACAGTGTGGACTACTAGATGGTCTTGGTCTGTTGGTGTTGTGACAACAATATACCATAGACTGTGTCATGTATAAACAGCAGAAATTTATTTTCTTACAATCTACTTGCTAGAAGTCCAAGACCAAGGCACCAGAATCCGAAGAAGGTCTGCTGTCTGCCTTGAATGCAAGGCCCTCCTGAGGAGAAACACACTGTGGGCTGTGTGAGCCCCTTTGATCAAAGTCTCATTCATAACTGAGGTAGAACTCATGACCTAGTCCCTCTAGAAGGCCCCGCCTTTGAGTCCTGTCACAACTGGCAACACTTGCATTTTGGAGGGGAAGGATTTAACCTACAGTATAAATTGTGTGTCCCCAGTTCAATTCCTTTGTGCATGATGATAACATAAATTGTCAAGATTGACAAATTTCCAAATGAACTCTAGACTTCTGAGCCTCTCTCAAAACTGTTTGTACTGTGTAGCGTTTCCTCTACATACATAACACCTTCATCTAGTTATTTATCAATCAAGAAAGGAAACGTTATTCCTGTTAACATTTGAGTCTCCCTCATTGTGAACCAATTTCATATTCATTGTCATTCTTTTTTTTTCAATCACAAAAGTAGATTTCAAATGGTTTTGAGAGGAACTCACAAGGATTTCATGCAGAAGTGAAGTGTTTCTTATGAACACTGTTCATATTAGGTCAACCCATTGCTTAATCCTCTTAATGACTTTCCTTTGTGCTTTGGATAAAAAGCAGAATTTTTCAAATGAGGTACAATTTCTTGAGTGACCTCCTGCCTCTCTTTCCAGTCTTATCATGTGCCATTCTTTTCTGACTGATTTTTTTATTTCAGGAAAACTCAAAATTATTTCTAAGCCCTTTGCACATACTATATCCCATCCTTGAAATACTTTTCAACCCTCCTGCACCCCTGACTCGTCTATCCCCTGCTCATCCTTCTTTAAATTCTGTTCAAGACATTCTCCCTGAATTTAAGGTAGATCTCTACTATTACTCCTTTTCATAGTTTCCCAGTCTCTCCCTTCAGCTTCTCACAATTTGATTGTATAGTTGCCCATGTGTTTTTGAGTTATTGTTGAGTTATTGTATTTCTTCTCCCTTAGAACTTATCGATGCAGGGTTTTTTTTTTTTTTTTTTTTTTTTTGACAGGCAGAGTGGACAGTGAAAGAGAAAGGTCTTCCTTTACCGTTGGTTCACCCTCCAATGGCTGCTGCAACCGGCGCACTGCGCTGATCTGAAGCCAGGAGCCAGGTGCTTCTCCTGGTCTCCCATGGGGTGCAGGGCCCAAGCACTTGGGCCATCCTCCACTGCCTTCCCGGGCCACAGCAGAGAGCTGGCCTGGAAGAGGGGCAACCGGGACAGAATCCGGCGCCCCGACCAGTAGTAGAACCTGGGGTGCCGGTGCCGCGGGCAGAGGATTAGCCTAGTGAGCCACGACACTGGCACAATGCAGGGTTCTTATCTTTTTGTTAACTTCTATGTACTCAGTGCTTAGGAGAGAGCCGCAATATGGGTAAGTTTGATAAATGAATGCATGAACAAATGAATAACAGAACTGGTAGTGACTAACAGCTAACAAAGCCTCCCGTTCATTATCACATTTATATTCACATCAACCATGTGAGGTATGCAGAACAGGTTATTATTAGCTTTAGGTTATAGATAATTATGCAGGCTTAAAAAGATTTAATGATTTGATTAGAATCAGATATGAGTAAAAATGTCTTGGATATCTGATTTGTGCCCATCCTTTGGTTATTTTTTTTTTGTTAGCTACTCTGCTGGTATACTATTTCTCTATTAGTCTTTAAAAATAAAATTTTAAAACCATGCTTATAGATTTCAATAAGAAAACTCATGTGAAAAATCAGTAGGAAGCTGAATAAGTTTGTGGAATTAATATTACTCCTGGTGATTTCCTTTATCATTGGGATTTCACAAAATGTTAGAGGTAAAACAAAGGGAATTAGCCTGCGGACTCAGAGCACATGTATAAAGTGGTGAAAGGGTATGCTAAGAGAATGCTAGCTTTGCAGAAGGTGTGCTAACGTGCCAAACACCAAGTCAAGGAAGGAAAAGTCGTGTATGGAAGACAAAGAGAATGTCTGACACGGAGTGAGGGATTAAAGCACTGCCCTGGTTTGCATTTAAAATTTGTTGAGGCCTCTTTCTTGATTCAGAAGTATTCTTCAAGTGTCATGTGTGCTAAAGCTCTCTAGATACAAATACAGAATGTTTAATTAAATTCCATAACCCTTTTTACCCAGTGTAAGTTACTTTTTGCAAGCAAATTTTATTAACAATGGTTGTATGTATTTATGGACTACAGAGTGACAATTAGATATGTGTATATAATATATACCGATCAAAACAGGATAATCAGCATTTCCTTTTCTTTGACATTGCTTTGTGATTAGAGGTTTGGAGATTCTTTCTTCTACTTACTCATAACATACATACTAGGTTCTTGGGAACTTTGGTCTCCCCACTCTGCTGTGTATAGTAAAAACATTTCTTTCGGGGCCGACACCGTGGCTCACTTGGTTAATCCTCTGCCTGTGGTGCTGGCATCCCATATGGGTGCTGGGTTCTAGTCCTGGTTGTTCCTCCTCCAGTCCAGTTCTCTGCTGCAGCCCAGGAGGGCAGTGGAGGATGGCCCAAGTGCTTGGGCCCCTGCACCTGTGTGGGAGACCAGGAGAAGCACCTGGCTCCTGGCTTCAGATCGGCTCAGCGCTGGCCGTGGCGGTCATCTGGGCAGTGAACCAATGGAGGGAAGACCTTTCTCTCTGTCTCTCTGTCTGTCTATAACTCTACCTGTGAAATAAAAAAAAAATTTCTTTGATCTAACTCCAATTTGGTCCCCAACTCTATCTCTTCCAACCCCTCTCAGCATCTGGCAATAACCACTGTATGTACAGATTGAGGATTTTTCATTTTTTTAAGCTACCACATATTGGGTAGAACATGTAGTATTTGTCTTTCTGTTTCTGGCTTATTTTACTTAATAAGATGTCCTCCAGTTCTATCCATTTTACTACAAATGACAGAATTTCATTCATTTTATGAATGAATAGTGTTCCATTCTGTTTATGTATCACATTCTCTATCCATTCATCTGGTGATGGGCACCTTGATTGATTCTGCATCTTGGCTACTGTGAACAGGGCTGCAATACATTTGGTACAGCAGATCGTTATTTGACACAAAGGTCTTGAGTATTTTGAATGAGTGCCCAGCACTGTGATTACTGCGTAGTATAAAAGTTCTCTTCCTAGTTATTAAAGAAATCTTGACACTTTCCCACGGTGTTTGTACTAATTCACATTTCCACCAATGTGTTAGTTTCTGATAAGAACCAGCATGTGTTAGTTTCTGATAAGAACCATTCTCACAGGCGTAAAGTGTTATTTCTACTGTCTTTCCAAGCATTGTAGCAGGGAGACAGAGTGGAAGTGGAACAGCTGGGATTTGAACTCATCTGGGATGCTGGTATCACAAGTTGTGGTCTAACCCATTGCACCACAAGGCCAGTTCCTGTTGAGAGATTTTATTGTAAAGTGATGTTGATTCTTATCATATGCTTTTTAATATCTATTGATATGATCATATGAGTTTTGTTCTTCACTTTTATGCTTTGTGACACTTATTGAGTTTTGATTGTTGAACCAAACTTGCATCCTTCAGTCATGGTCTATGGACTTTTTAATGAAGTGTTGCATTTGAATTGCTCATATTTTGTTGAGAATTTTTGCATTTATGTTCATCACATATATGGGTCTGCAGTTTCCTTTTTTGTTGTGTTTTTGGCCTTGGTATCAGAGTAATGCTAACCTCATAAAAGTCTGGCAGGGTTCCATCCTTTTAATATTTTGGAATATTTTGAGAATTACTGAAGTTAGTTCCTGTTAAAATGTTTTGGAGAATTCAGTTTAAAATGAGAAACTTTTAATTACTGCTTCAATCTCATTACTTGTTATATGTCTGTTTAGATTTCTATTCTTAAATAGACCTTGATAGTTTGTATGTATCCAGGAATGTATCCGTTTCTTCAAGGTGTTATAATTTGTTAGCATGTAATTGTTGATATTAGCTTCTTATCATCCTTTGTATTTCTGCAGAATCAGTTGTAATGCCACCTTTTTCATCTCTTATTTTATTCAACTTTTTGTCTCTTTCTAGTCTGGCTAAAATTTTGTCTATCCTGCTTATCTTTTTTGATTCTTTTGAAGTTTTAAATTTTAATTTCACTTATTTCTTCTCTGATCCCAATTTGTTTTTTTTTCATAATTTTTCAAAATCCTTGTGATGTATCATTGGAATATTTATTTGAGATTTTTCTATACAGTTTTTTCCATAAACTGCCTTTTTTCCAAAAAGTTACTTTTAATCCAAATATGCACCAGAGAAATTGATAATTTTATAAAGAGTTTGTAATATAAGTATATACGTTTGGATTTATGAGAGAAATTTGAGGTTTTATGACTGAAGGGCACACAATATTTAAGCTTGTCTTTATTGAAACATTTAAAATGCTGGACAAATATTCTGTAGTGTGTTTTTATTATCTTTATGTAAGAAGATCAACTCTATACTGAGTAAAGATTTCAACAGTTTGCACCCACACAGACACACAAAGAATAAAGTACTGTTTGAAGACTAGTTTTACCGTTAATTCTCATAGTACAACACAACATTAAGCTTGTCTTTATTGAATCCCTGCCGCCCAATTGGGAGACTTGGATTGAGTTCCTGGCTCTTGACTTTGGGCTAGCCCAGTCTTGTCATTGTGGTTATCAGGGGTGCATCACCAATTGGGAGGGAATTAACCTACTCTCTCTTTCTCTTCCTGTTGTATAAATTAATTAATGGGGCAACTGAAAAAAAAATAGTGTCTAATAGATGTGTTATGTGAGTGCTTAGTTTTGTTACAGATTTGGCAGTTCCACAGACGAGGGCAAGGTACCACATACTGCTAGATTAGCAAATATCTTCTCTCAGTGGGAGGCGTATTCAGTAGATTTTCAAGCATATACGATTCCCTTCAGGAAATGAGAAAATAAGTATTCCAGGGTCATCTCTGTGAACTCTCCTGCTGGAAGACAAGCCTGGTGAGAGAGTGACTGTAGGCACATGTGGGAGGTTGTGAATTCTGTTAGCCCTCAAGCAAGAGAAACCTGCAGCGTAATGGTTTAGCCAGCTGAGCCTGGGATCTGAGACCCACTCAGAGGTCTGGGTTCGAGTTCCGGCTCTGGAACTTGCTCTCTCTCTCAATTTTTAACCATGTGAAACTTCTAGTCCCTCTAAGCTTCCATCTGTAAAATTCTAGAAATTACTCTGTATATAAATGAATCATTGCATATAAATGCTTGCTTGCTCAACAAAATGTTACCCTTTGCCATGAGCTTAGTCCTTATTTAAGGAGTTTTTTTTTTTTTTTTTTTTTTTATATCTTGAAAAAAGTATTCACACTCGTAGATTATGGCTAGAATGAGAGAAGAGAAAGAAAAATATCCATATTTATGTTCAACACAGTTGCTGACGTTTATTTTAATCTTTAAAAGCGAATCCATATGACTAATAATGGATGCTAATGCATGTATTTTGAGAAAATAAAGAACAGCTTTCGTTAGCTAATGCCCTCCCCCTCTAAGCTTTTTGGCATTTTGTTTGCTTCACTCCTGCTCCTGAGACTCCGTGTGAAGGGTGCTCTCCTCCTGAGCCCAGGCTTTCTGGGGGCTGCTCTTCATGGTCACGTGACTATCCCTCCCTGCAAAGCTCCCACTCTGCAAAGCCACAAATGCAGTGTGGTGATTGTGCGTAATTATAAATCCACCCACTCGTCTTCCATTTTTGTCCATTGTAGGTAATGACATTTTGTACTCTGCTGGAGAGCATCATATACATTAATTGCCACCGAGGTTGCTACTGGCTCACACTTGTATTTTGGAAAGGTATTTAAGGCAAAGACACATAAATTCTAACCTAAGCATTTCATTTCTTTTTTTTTTTTATATGCAGTTCTTAGAAAAAGCATGTGCAGGCGTTGATTCTGATTATTTAGATATAATTAGGAGCTCATTACAGAGAAAATTATGACAATTAGCATCTTACATCAAGCACAGAGTTAGGTATTTTGTGAAGAGACAAAGAAAAAGAACAGGTATAAATATTTTAAAGCTATTCCTAAAATTAAAGTCGTTTTCAGTGAAAAAGAAAGGAACGTGGATGATTCAGTGCATTTTGGGAAATGTTTATTTTATATGGAATAATGTTAGTACTTTAGGAAATCTGATCTGGATATTTGTATCTTGTAGCCTATAAATTGATGACTACTTTCAGAAATGTACTAGAAGTGTAACAAGACACTTAGCAAAATACTAGACCCTATGTCACATTCTTACTATTAGTGGCCCTTGGGATGTCCGGGTTTTCCTGTGTATCAAAGAAGCCAAGACCTGGACATGGAGCAAATGATCCTGTGGTTTTCTAGGATTTCATCTCAAATTCCATGAATAGGAGTATATAAGGAATGACAATTAGGAAGTCTTTTCAGTTTTGTTTAACCCACCATTTTCCAAATCTGTCAGGTCATGGAACCCTGCTCCATAAAGTTAAACCTATGAAAACTGGGGACACAGACATAAGAAGCACCAGGTTAAATGTCGGCTACAGAAGGGAACTATTCATCTGCATCTGGTAGTTAACACTTGAGATTACAGCATTTATGCTTTGCTTGCCGGTATGAACTTGGAAGGGGAATAATAATGATTATCCTAATAGCTATAATTCTGAGAAGTTACTGGGTGTCTGGAAGTATACAAGATAGTAAATCTGTTTAATTTTATTTAAATTTCATAACAAAGAGTCAAGGCATCTAGATACTATTTTTGTTCTCAATAAGAATAAAAAGTTTTAAACAACTTGCAAACATCCTACAGTTCATTACGATGGATCTGAGGTTCATACCTGTGTTCTTGGCCTCCTAATCACCTGGGAGAGAGTGTGACAGGCAGGTGAGGATCTGTGAGAAGAGGGCTGACCTTGGGAGCTTCTGTGCCTCGGGGGTGTAGACTCCGGGAAGGATGATCAGCTGAGGCATGAGAGGGAGGAAGGCACAGATGTGTGGCTTGTCTCCTAGTTTGTCCCTGCTAATAACAGTTAGCAAACTAGAGTTATGTAGCTCAAAGAATTTCCTAAGCTTGCATCATACGTCATCCTATCTTTCAACAAGTTGACTCATACATCAATCGCAGGCTTCTGTTTGCCTCATAAGCCCCTCCCAAGATCTAATTTTACGGTAACTCAGCAGATGATACCGTGAATTAATCTTACAACTAAATCATGAATTTTGCCTAACTGGTGATTGGTTTATAAAAAAGAAAACATTTTTCCCAGTTGAAATTGTGCAGTTATTATTCTTAACTATGTGCATCTCTAAATCTCATTTCAAAATTACTGAGCTAATCTTGTAATAATAGTTGCTAATGAGTTAATGAAATCGATAAAATGAGGATGGCTTCTTTCTATATTTGAGTTGGTACAAAATGATATGAATTTAATTATACTGGAAAGTTAAAAGATTAAAAAAGCCCCTGAAATCTCACCTACACAGTATTGACTGAAAATAGAAAAAACATACTTTATAATAATAAATTTTTGACTCATTTACATTTGATAAGTTTTCATGACTGATCAGTGATCAAAGTCTATTGTGTGGGGAGGGTGGGAGGTTGGTGGATTTTAACCTAGTGGTTAACACCCATGAGGATGGCAGCATCTGGAATCAGAGTGGCTCTACTCTGGCCCCGCTATCTGACAGTGCAGGGCCTGTAAGGCAGTGGTGATGGTTTAAGCAACTGAGGCCCTTGCAAGTTAGGGCCTAACCCTAACCCTAACCCTAACCCTAACCCTTGCAACTGGGTTGCAAGTTTCAGTCCCAGCTTGGGGCTTTTGTGGGCATTTGAGGAATGAACCCAATGAAGAGAGTGTCCTCTCTCCCACCTCCTCTGTTGCTCTCAGATAAATAAATAAATAAGTAAATAAATGCAGCTTTTGTGTTTTGCTTTGAATAATCTCTTTCTCTGTCATTTCTTTTTAATTCTGTTCTCTGGTTCATGGATGGCCATTTGTTGACCTGGGCTCTCCTTGCTTCCGGGATCAGTGCTCTTTTGTTTAACACCATCGTGACTTCCAGAATGGCTTCTGTAAAACAGCTTTGAATCCCTTCCTACCCACTTAAAACACTTTACTGTTACAATGTGCCACTTCATCCCCACTCTCAGATGGGTCATATACTTGATTACATGGACTCATTTTCAAATATGTTCTACACTGCAAATACATCTCCAACTATGCAAAATTCTTCCATTCCTCAAGTACTGCAAGAAGTCTCAATTATTCTGCTCAATATTCTGCCTCGATTCTCTCCTTCACCTGGGTGGATATTGCTCACTTCAAAATTCAAAATAGATGCTACCTCCCAGGAGACAAAGATCTCTTCAGCTGGGCAAGGTGCTCTCATAACAGTTTCACCTCTTTCTTCACTAGGGTAATGGGAGGGACTCTACAAATCTCTGGAATATACTTAGATCAACTAGTGCTCAGTAAGTTTCTTGTGGCCAATGCTCGTCTCTGGATACCAAAATGTAGTGCATGAATGTAAATAAATTGTATCTTGTT
Organism: Oryctolagus cuniculus; assembly: GCF_964237555.1. Taxonomy (NCBI): domain Eukaryota; kingdom Metazoa; phylum Chordata; class Mammalia; order Lagomorpha; family Leporidae; genus Oryctolagus; species Oryctolagus cuniculus. The sequence continues at coordinate 137,370,204 of NC_091439.1, read as the reverse complement.
AGGGAACAGAAAAATAAGGAAAATTGCAATGCCATAATATTAGCAAAATGGCAGGTAATCTAAGAGGACCACAAAAGCACAAAAGAGGAGATGCATACTCAGTATGTATGGGTAGTAGTCCTTCTATGGATAACCCCGTCAGACAGGCAAAGACCAAGTATTTCGAATAAATAGGTCACACATCACTTCTGTGGACACTGAAGATAAAAGTCATCAAGGTAGAATCCAGTTAGGCCTGCAAATCAAATATCTTTGGCATATTTCTTGAAGAATGAATCTTGAGTTTTTCTTAAAAATACTTTTTATTTCAAACATTTTTGAACAGACACATTCAGATTGTGCCTGTTGCTGGGGCACCACGTGCAGTCTTCGTACACGTATACGTTGTGCGGTGTTCAGCCAGGTTCTCAGAAGACACACAAATGATGAGCAGGTGCATGAAAACGGGTTCACCATCTAGTCATCAGGGAATGCAAATCAAAGCCGCTGCGCCGCCTCATCTCACTCCAGTCAGGATGGCTCTTGTCAAAAAGACAAAAGCTAATAAGAGCAGCTGAAGAGGTGTTGAAAGGGGCACAGTTACACACTGTTTAAGGGAATATAAATCAGTACAGTCACCGTGTGTCGCTCCCCGTCTTTGTGGAGGAACGACACAGGACCCTGCCTAGGTTTCCTATCCGAGTCAGGTTTCCTATCCGAGTCACGGCACCATTATGTCGCTCCCCCTCTTCGTGGAGGAATGACACAGGACCCTGCGCTGTTCTTTCGTCTGCTCGGCCCTCCCCGGGTTTGCTGCTGGTTCTTCCCGGGTTGGCTACTGTCCCTTCCACCTCCGTGGAAGGGCGGTTCCCCCTGCCACTTTCCCCACTTCCGCGGGGGAGCGGCACACCGCCGGCCGGCTCTCTCGGGGGCTGTTCCTTCAGATAGATGTTCCTGGTGCATGTTGTCTCTCTCCTCCTTTACAGTCCTCTTCCACCAATCCCAACTCTGCTACCCACACGCCGAGTACACTGCTCTCCTCCAATCAGGAGCAGGTCCCGCAGCTTGTTGGTTGAACTGGAGGCAGCTGTGCGGAAGCTGTTTACTTCTCTCCCAGCACCATATTGTGGGAGAGCAGATGCATAGAATAAGTCTTAATTCCAGTAACTTAGTCTAGTCTGAGTTGCTCCCAGTTGCTCCCCACAACCGTGGAATAAAGTCTGGTGGTTTCTCCAAAGTTTAACAAATAGCATGATCGAGCAATCCCACGCCTGGACGTGTATCCAAAGGAAACGGAGTTAGTCTGTCAAAGAGACACCTAGGGCTTTTCTTTACAATTCATTCCTCTATTTGAAAAAAAAGAAGAGGCTGATGGGGTGTAGCCAGTTAAGCCTGTGACATTGGCATCCCAGATTGGAATGCCATTCCTAGTCCTGTCTGATACAACTCCCTGCTAATGCATCTAGAAGACAGTGATTGAGGGCACAAGTACTTGGGCTTCTGCTACCCATGTGGGAGACCAGGATGCAGTTTCTAGCTCCTGGCTGTCCCTGGCCCAGTCCTGGATATTGCAGGCGTTTGGGAAGTGAATTAGTAGATGGAAGATTCTCTCTCTCTCTCTCTGTTTCTCTCTCTGTCTCTCTCTCATCTCCCTTTAAAATAAACAAATAAATCTTTAAAAAAACATGTTTTATGCTCCAAGTATTTAACAAAGTTATTATAAGTATAACTGATCTTAGAGGAACCGAAGTTGATTGTGCAAGTGCCAATTATGTGGCTGTGGCCTCTTGGAGGGTGACATTGACCTTGACTCTCACCTTCACTGTAAAGGTGCTACAGTTGGTACTGTCTGCCAAGAAATGGGGAACAAGTGCCAGCTCACCTTCAGAGGCTGCTCATTTAGTTCAAACAAGCATTTTCACATGAAAACTGAGGCCCAAAGGGTTGGAATGACTTTGTCATGTGATGAATAACTGTCGGAAACAGGAACAAATCTTCAATCTTTTATTCCTAAGACAATGAACTTTCTTTTGAACAGAAATGCTATTCTGATATTTTTCAGGGTACAGAACACAATATTCAGAGTTTTTTTTTCTCAAAAAGTACAAGTGAAACAGTACAAAATTTCATGAAGATATAAAAATAAATTAGTGGTATCTTTTACCTATTTCTCAATTTTGGATTTTTTGCTCCCATCAGTAACAGTTGTTTATTATGCTGTCCTGAATGGGTTTTTACCCTGCATTGCTTGGAAAGCCTTAGCTATCAAAGACGGTATTGAAATGTCATCTAATCAAATGCAAGTAAAACAAGCACAGCCCTAACATTTTTGGTCTGCTCAGTATTAGTTATTTTTCCTCCAAACATGGTTATTCATAATAAACAAATGATTATGTTTTGAGTTTTAATTAGTAAATCAAATTCAGTAGCTCCTCCGTTTAACAAAAGACATGTTAGGGAAATTCTTAAGAAATATATTAAAACTATGACTAAGAATTCTGAACATTTATAGTTCACTGTGTTTTATATCTTTCTCTCCTAAGATCCTCATATTTAAGTCATTTCAAGAGATTTTTCTAACTGCAGATTCTTTGGATTCTTTGTTTTATGGTTGAAACATGGTGTCAGAGTTGCCACTGGGTAGTACTGCCCAAAAAAACCTTTAGCAGTCATGGACATATTCTTCTGTGCTACCTAACAAGCTAGCCACTAAACACTTGTGGTCACGGAGCAGTTGAAATATGGCCTGTGTGACCAAGCAACAGAATGACTGGTTTTACTTAATTTTGATTAAAATAGTCAGATAAGTATAACATGTACTGTACTTGTCAGCTCATGTCTAACAGGTACTTTTGTGTCACCAGTTTTTTTTTTTTCCTTTTTTAAGATTTATTTATTTGAAAGACAGATCAACAGAGAGAAGGACACAAAGAGATCTTCCGTTTGCTGTTTTACTCCCTAACTGGCCAGAACAGGTAGGTCTGGGCCAGGCCAAAGTCAGCATTCAGGAACTTTATCCTGCTCTCCCACATGAGTAGCAGGACCGAGTCTTCTACGGTCTTCCAAGGCGTATTAGCAGGGATCTAGACTGGAAGCAGAGCAGCTGGGACTCCAACTGGTGCCCTCATTTGGGATGTTGGTGTTGTAGGTGGTGGCTTAACCTGCTGCAACACAATGCCAATTGCATGAGTTTTTTTTTTTTTTTAATTTTGCTTATTTCATTTATTTAGTTGAAAGGCAAAGAGAAACGGACAAAGGTCCTCCATCTGCTGGTTTATTCCCCAAATGCCTGCAATAATCAGGGCTAGGCTAAAGCAAAGCCGGGAGCCAGTAATTCAGTCTGGGGCTCTCACATTGGTAGCAGTGACTCAATTATGGAAGCCACGATTTGTGCTTTCTAGGGTGCACATTATAGGAAGTTGGAATTTGGCACATGGCCAGGATTTGAACCCAGGCACTCCGATACGGAATGTGTGTGTCCCAAACGGCATCATAACTACTAAGTGTCACTCATTCTTTATTCACATTTTTCTATTCATCCTTGCAAGTTCATATTCTCTTTTTAGCATTTCAAAATTTTATTTATTTAATATGTATTCATTTATTTGAAAGGCAGAGTTAAACAGAGCAAGAGAGAGAGAGAAAGAGAGATCTTCCATCCACTGCTTCACTCACCAAATGGCTGCACAGCTGGGGCTGAACCAGGCTAAAGCTAGGAGCCTGGAACTCCATCTGGGTCTTCCATGTGGGTGGCAGGACCCAAGCACCTGGGCCATCTTCTGCTGCTTCCATTAGCAGGGATCTGGATCAGAAGTGTAGCATTTAGAACTTGAACTGTTACCCATATAAGGTATGACGTGCAGTGGCTTCAACCACGGTGCCACGAGCCAGCCCCAGTATTTCAGAAGGAATAGCATTGGGTGGGTGTTGTGGCACAGCAAGCTAAGTTGCTCTGTAGCTTGCCAGCATCCTATTTAGAGTGCACTTCCATCTTTGCTCTGATCTAGCTTCCTGCTTGTGTGCTTGAGAGGCAACAGATGATGGCTCAAGTGCTGAGGGACTGTCACCTATGTTGGAAACCAGAATGCAGTTCCTGGCTGTCGGCTTCAGCTTGTCCCAGCCTTGATGGTTGCGAACATGAGGGGAGTGAACCAGTGGACAGAAGATTCTATTTTGCTTGCTCTCTCTTTCTCTATCTCCCTCCCTCCCTCCCTCCCTCCCTCCCTCCCTCCCTCTCTCCCTCCCTCCCTCTTACCCTCCCTCCTTCTCTGCCTTTCAAATAATTCTTTTTTAAAAATTAAATATTCTTTAAGATACACACCTTACATGGGAGCAAAATCTCTTAGGACTGAAACTTCAAATGACTGCTCTCTGTGGATCAGTCCTCTTCACTACTGTGTTACTTATTTAAAATGCTGAAAGCAAGACACCAGTTACCTTTTATTTTCATTCCTGAGCACTGCCTTTGGTATGAAGGAGGCAGAGATTAAGAAAGCTGTTGTACTGTGGGACTAAGGCAGTCATAACCACTTATTTGTCTTTTTGTTGATGATGATGAAGACACTACATTGAGTGACAAAAGCTTTCTCATGATTCAAGAGAAAGTATGCCCTAATAAACTTTTTCCATAAATTGAACAGATTGTTGGTTTCCTTGTAATAACCTGGCTTTGTCCTCAGTTATACGGAAGCGGCATCTGTGGAATGATAAAACAAAACGAGGACTGGCTGTAAATGTTCAGTCCATTTCCTCC
>NC_091439.1:137206094-137365272 GCF_964237555.1 Oryctolagus cuniculus | reverse complement strand
AGATTAGAGAGGACTTAGGGTGCTTAGGTTTGAGTCAATTGATCTAACTATTCAAAGAAATACAGAAGTGATTCTTTCAGAGGAATGTAGCCAAACACTTCAAAAATTAAGATAAATATAATCACACAAATAATCTTTGCTTTCCCACTCCATTTCCTGATAAGCCATGCAGATAATCAAAACAGAGTGGAAGATGTTTTGGATCAATTAACATGGTGGAGTTGAATACACTTACACAACAAATACACAGATGTTCCTCCATGACTTTACCTTCTAATTTTAGACAGTGCCATATTTTAAATGCTAGAAATAAGCAATATCAAATTTTATTCTTAAAATGAGAATATATATGAGAAAATTATTATTTTGGAAGCTTTTATAGAAAGATCATCTTCTTAGATCTTTAGATATGAGTGTAGCAATTTCTTCTACTTAGGTTCTTCATTTACTGCCATTAAAACAAACTACTAATGAGAAATATATGTTTTTAGTTGTATATTGTTGGACAGATTCAAAAAATGTTCAGTTGTGAAACATATATTTGAAATATAGGTCATTTTGCACAAATAATAAATTTTAGAACTGTAAAACATCATGTGGATTCAAATCTACTTATAAAATCTAAATGAAAAATCTAAATTATAAAACTTGGCTGAATTTGTAACTTAGAGCACACACATGCACACGGAACAACAGAATCAGCACCTGAAGGAACAAGCCGGGAAGATACAAGGATCAAGGCTTGGCATGGACAAGCACAGGGAGCCTTAAGTTATCTCAGAAATAGTGGCAGGAGTTCCATGGACTATTGCTGCTTCATAGTCACTAATGAGTCCCAGATCCAGGGTTTCCCTGAGGGATATTTTGCTGCTACATTCCACTGATATATCTGCATTAATTTGCAGATCCAAAATGAATCTTGATGTGAATGGAAGGGGGGAGGGAGAGGGAAAGGGGAGGGTTGCGGGTGGGAGGGACATTATGGGGGGAAGCCATTGTAATCCATAAGCCGTACTTTGGAAATTTATATTCATTAAATAAAAGTTAAAAAAAAAATTTGCCTTCTTCAAATGTCCTAACAGCACTCTGGCCTCATAATCAGCCCTTAAGGCATGAGGATCCGGCTGAAATGCCCATGAGACTATTTCAGGCATGGAAAGCCAAGACACTCTGGGGGGAAAAAAAAAAAAAAACCTAAATGAAAGATCTCCACGAGTGAGACCCCAGTGGAAAGAACGGGTCATCAAAGAAGGAGGTACCTTTCTCTGAAGGGAGGAGAGAACTTCCACTTTGACCATGGCCTTGCCTAAATATGATCAGAGTCAGTGAACTCAGGGGGCTTCCATAGCCTTGGCAGCTCATGACAAGAGCATAGGGTGATTACTGAGGCCATAAACAAGAGTGTCAATTTGTTAAGTCAACAACAGGAGTCACTGTGCACTTACTCCTCATGTAGGATCTTTGTCCTTAGTGTGCTGTACATTGAGATTTAATGCTATAACTAGTACTCAAACAATATTTTTCACTTTATGTTTCTGTGTGGGAGCAAACTGTTGAAATCTTTACTTATTGTATGCTAAACTGATCTTCTGTATATAAAGAGAATGGAAAATGAATCTTGATGTGAATGGAAGGGGAGAGGGAGTGGATAAGGGGAGGGTTGCGGGTGGGAGGGACGTTATGGGGGGGAAGCCATTGTAATCCATATTCTGTACTTTGGAAATTTATATTCATCAAATAAAAGTTAAAAAATGCCTTCTTAAGCACAAATCCTACTTGTTGAAATGATATTAGGAATTTAAGGAATTGAGTGGAGCCAAACATGACAGTGGTAAAATAGGCAGGAGCTGTGCAAACTTAGGACTGCCACATTGTAGGATCCACAGTCAAGACCCTCAGTGGTAAGATTTTGATCCAAGTGCTAATATTGTCAAGAATTTGGCCTCTAACCTCTGCATTTCACTGGGCTGTTCCAAGGTTCACAATTCAGAAGACAGCATCTGCTTTGTCCTCCCAGGGACCGTGCCAGAGCGGGGAGAAACTTCTCTGGCTTCCATAGCAGGATATGAGTACAACCTTGAAAGCTGGTACACAAAGAAGAATCCCCTAAAAAAGAGAGAACAGCACTTTGGGAGGGATGTTTGAGGCTGGAAAATAAAAAGCCAACAGATACTTACTGCACAGTCCTGCGTTCTTGTCCCTAGGACACATGCAACTGCTGTATGTATTTAAAACTGGTGATGTGTGTCTGTGTGTGTATGTGTGGTGGGGTGGTGGCTTTGCTATCTGTAAGTCTCATTAGCTCAGTTGCCTGGGGAAGACACAGGCTCTAAACCAAAATATGTAAGTAGAAACAAAACATGGAGCCATTATCAGTCCTCGTAAGTGTTGATATTTTTCTCTTCTGACATATTTTTCTATCTTTTTTAAAGATTTATTTATTTATTTATGAAAGTTAGAGTCACAGAGAAAGAGAGGGAGATTAGAATGATCTTGCATCTTCTGATTTGCTCCCCAGATGGCTGCAATGGCCAGACTGGATCAGCTCAAAGCCAGGATCCAGGAGCTTCATCTGGGTCTCCCATACGGATAGAAGGGGCCCAAGCACTTGGGCCATCTTCTGCTTCTTTTCCCAGGCCATGAGCAGGGAGCTGGTTCAGGACGTGACCCCGTGCCTACGTGGGATGCTGGCGTTGCAGGCCGTGGCTTTACCTGCTGCATCGCAATGCTGGCCGCATTTTCCTATCTTGACTTCAATCTTCTAATCACCCCCCATAGATAGTCTTTATCAATTCATCTTCTGTTTACTTCCCTTTTGCCAGTCTCCTACATTGGCACCGTATATATGCTGTCATGTTGGCATTCGGTCTGACAGAATTGTCTCAGTGCAAGCTCTGTACGAACCAGACTCTTGTATAAGGATTTGCCTGCAAGCATTTTACTTGGAAGCTGGTTCCAGAAAACCTCCTTGGGGAGGGCAGAAATAAGAGAGAAGGGAAGGCCTTTAATGAAGAGTTTGTGCTCAAGCAAGATATCACCAGGGGTAACTGGAATTTATCCATGGGGGGGTGGGGTTCTGGCAGCTGAGATAGAACAAACATCTGCGTGACTCCAGATGTGAAGTGGCAGGAGCTGAGGGATCCTACTCTCTGATGTTTATCAGTCTCTGTTTTAGATTCTCCCAGGCCTCCCTGTCTGCATATAGGGAAGCAAAGTAAACTCTGGTAGAGAAAGCCGTAGGTAAAGAAATACAGGGATGATAACTGGACTTCAGACCAATGTGAAGTGATAAAGGTGAGGGATTACAGGTGGGGCACAAAAGAACTGACTACAGTAAGCATGTTTCCCTTTCCATATCTCCATATGACCAGTTACTCACTGAGCTTACTGGAAATCTAACTTGGGCGAGAGGAGAGTCCCGGCGGAGCACTGTAAATGTCAGTAGGTACTTGCATGAGCATGAACCATCAGACCAAGACTCGTACGAAGGTGAGGAGATTGAGAAGAGGAGAGAGAGCTATCAGTCATAGGACCATGGGACAGTTGAATGGAATATGATAATGATAAAGTAAGCATAGAGAGAAAGACAAAGCTGGGGACGAATGAGAAGTGACAGGGGAGGGTGATGGGCTTGCTCTGCCTAATTCCATTTTGAGGACTGAGACCCTCTTCTCTAGTTGCTGGGACTGTTGCTGACTCATAGCCCACAGCTGAGTTTTGCTCTCTGAATTGCCCTTGAAAGGTAACAGCCCACATCCAATGATGTGTTGATGGAGGGTTCCAAAGCCTCGCTCTCTCACCTCTTTGGTGGAATCTTTGAAGAGGCAGGTCTGCCTCAAAGCTCCTGGGAAGACGGGTTGAGGCCACTCTTGAAAAGACATCACAGCTCAGTGTCTCTTTCTGACCAGTCTTGTTTGCCTCATGTAGTGGGTAATTTTACGTTGTTGACTTGGCTGGATTAAAGAGTGCCTAATTTTGGGTGTGTCTGTGAGAGTATTTCCAAATGAAACACTCTCCATTAGGTACTGCCCATTAGTTGGGTGGTCTGGAAAGACTAACCACGGAAAGCAAATGGATCTCTTGCTCCTGGATCTGGGACACAGTGGACTTCTGCTTTGGATGTCAGTGTTGCCCACCTTTGCATGTTAAGGCAGCAGCCCTCTTCCTGGCACTAGGTTTTTAGCCTCTGATGGAGTTAAACCCTTGCTTCTCTGGTTCTGAAGCTCGTGGGCTTCGACTGAGCCACATTATAGACTTTCTTCAGTATGTAGACAGCATTGACATGGGACCACTCAGCTGACATAATTGCATGAACCATGCCCCCCCGGTAAGTTACCCTCAAACACCTTCATATCTATCTATCTATCTATCTACCTATCTATCTATCTATCTATCATCTATCTATCTATCCATCATCTATCTATCTATCTATCCATCATCTATCTATCTATCATCTATCTATCTATCTATCATCTATCTATCTATCTATCTATCTATCCATCCATCCATCCTTCCTCTCATTCTGTATCTCAACAGAACCCTGATGAATGCACTCACTTCCTTTTAGGTATATTTTAATTTTCCCCATGAGGTAGCATTCCTTATAAACTCGTAAGCAAATGTCCTTCTGAAAATTTGTTTCCGACTAAATAGAAACACATAAGCCATGGACTACTGACAAGAGTGGGGATAATGGCTCTTCTCCAATCGTACGTAAGTAGGATACCTAGTCATAATTGTTGCTTGCATTTGTTTATTCCAAGCATACCCAGAAATGAGTTCTCATGCTTAGTACATATAAAATTGTTAGTTTCACTGATGCATATTCAACTTGTGTTCCAGTACTGAATACTTGCAGCTTACTTTGAACTTAATAGCAATTAAATACAAAGTAAATGTTGACATATTTAGCACATAAAAATAAATTCTTCCATGGATTGCATTGTCTATGAGAAACTTAGCAAAGATTCAAATGGAAAAAGTATGGGAGTCACCTAGGAGTTAGGAGTTGGTGAGAGAATCACTCATTTGTCAGCTCTCATTTTGTTAGTGCCAATCTTATTTTTGCTCAACAACACCGGGAGGAAGGTGCTAAGCCTGCTACTACAATTAGTTTCCTGTAAAAATAATGACCTGCATTGTTAGTTACCTTTCATAGTTCCTGGCTTCACAGCTAATCAAAGTCTGCTCTGGACTTTCAGACCTTTATTTTAGTATGACGTTTTCCGTTCCCTGCTCATCTTGAAGAAAGAGAATTTTTACTTTGCAGTGATTCTGCCTCCCCAAAGCTGTGAAATCACTTTTCTACTGTATGAAGTCAAATAACTTGCTGAAAAAGCTCTCCTTTTCTCCGTTAAAAACTCATTTCTTTCCTATTTATCTTAATATATCTTATAGATCCTTAGGCCAGGGAATAAGAATGAGTGGGAGGAAAGGTACTGCCATGCTCAAAGCCTTCTTTTGCGAGGACTGGAAAATTAGGCTTGACCTTTTCCCCGCAAGTATCGTGGAATAACTAGAGCATGTTATGGATTTGAGAAATGCTATCGTATTGAGAAGACTGGGGCCAAAGACAGACTCTTTATACACTCCAGGAAAAGAAAAAAGAAAAGAGTCCCTTTTCCAAACCACATTAACTTTCTATAAAAGGTTTAATTAGAGTAGAATCTTTAATATGCTTGTCTAGTATGTATTTTTACTTTTTGTCAAGAAAGTAAATGAGGGAAATTTTACAATCTCACCAAAGTGATCTCCTGGATATAATGAGGTTAACAAGCTGAAATTAGGCTCTTGGGCATAGAAAAGAAAATAATTCACTTGTGAAAAGAATTTTTAATTAAATGAAGCCTTCATCCAAATGGCACAATTTGCAGTAGGAGAGACCTGAGAAGGGAAGATAAAGCCCACGTAAAGTTGTATGAGATCCCAGAATCAAAGTGTCGGTTTCCGTGCTCATGTACCCCCCGGCATCCTGGCACTGCTGCACGAGGAGTTAGTCCTGAGCGAGCCTAACCGTCCTTTCTACCCTGGCACGTGGCCCACCCTGCAAACCTGCGTGCATTCCTTTTCTAGGGGTGCTGTAACAGATTACTGGAGTCATCTATCCTTCACAGTTCTGGAAGCTAGACGTTTGAAATCAAGGAGTTGAGAGGCCCTGTTCATCTCTGGTGCCCCTGGTGGAGGATCCCTTTAGCCTCTCGTGATTGTAGATGGCTCTTCCTGGGCTTGCAGTTCAAGCTCTGCCTTGAAGGTCACATGCCAGCTCTCCCTTTCTCTCTCTCTTCCCCTCTTTGTCTCTGTCTCTCTGTGTGTGGGTGTTTGTGCTTCCACTCCTTATAAAGATATGTCACTGGGTTGGTGAATACCCTAATCTGACATGATGCCATCTCAGTCTCACTAATTATACCTTCAAAGACTATGTGGGTGCTATGGGAAATGTGTATTATGCAACAGCTATGCATGGATTCAAGTTTTTTCATAGCATAAACATCTTTTAAAAAAATATTTATCCAGAAGTCAGATTTACACAGATCCAGGAAGTGGATCCAGGAAGAGAGAAAGAGAGCGAGTGAGAGAAATCGTCCATCCTCCTGTTCGCTTCCCAGATGGTGACAATAGCTGGTGCTGGGCCAGGCTGGAGTCAGGATCTTTTTTGGGTCTCCCACATGAGGGCAGGTGTTCAGACACTTGGGACATCCTCTGCTGCTGTCCCAGGCTCAATAGAGGGGGCTGGACTGGAAGTAGAACAGCTGGGTCTCAAACTGGCACCTGTAAGGAATACCTGCGTCACACCTGTGGCTTTGCCAGCCCTGCAGTATAACATCTTTCATTCCATTTTTGCATTTGAAGTACTCTTGTAGTTACAAATAAGATCTATTCTGAAATTCCTAGTGGTCTTGAATTTTCAGAAAACATTCAAGATGGCATTTTTCATAAAAAATATTTCTGACAGAACTCTTCAGATCAGAACATTTCTTCACATTAAATGATGAGATTTTTGTTTTCTGCCCTTTGCTTTTTACACACACTTGTTAGAATAAATTAAAAAGAAAATACAGTCTATAACAATGTATGCATATTTGAATTTCCTAATTAAAACTACAGGGACTTCTACAGTGAATATTTTAAACCTCTGCTCTAAGTTTTTGTGTTTAATAATTAGCTTAGAAATGAGAATGGGAATAATTAGTTCCTAGAAAACTGAAGGTATATTTTGCCGAGTTTGAACCTGTTCTTAAGTTCCAAGGGTACCAGTGGTACAATGTATTTCTTAGTAAAATTTTTTATTTTAGAAAATTTTTATATTACTGAAAAACTGCAAAATTAATATAGGGATTTCTTAAATCCCATACCCAGTTTTTGTTAACCTCATTCAATAGCATAAAACATCTATTTTAACCAATGAACTATTTACCCTAAAATCGTACTTTGTTCAAATTACTTTTTTCTTTTACTGTCCCAACATCCAATCCAGGGCACCACACTTTTTCAAAGTGTCCTAGTTTCCAACGACCTTGACAGTTTTGAGAAGTACTGGTCAGATACTTTATAGTTTTGAATTTGTCTGATACTTTCTTTGTTATGTCAATAACTGGGCAGTGTTTGTCAGGTTTCCTTCTTGTCTCTTTTGTTGCTATGCTATTTGGAAGGAAATCTTCATGTGTGGTCTACACTGAAGGACTGAGAAATTAGGCTCCGTTTCCTTAATGGGGAAGTATCTACATCAATTGTTTGGAATTCTTCTCTATTTGACAGTGGTCTTTTCTTCTTCATTTATTTATTTAAGCATTTATTTAGACCAGTGTAGACTCATGGTGGTATAACTCGTGATTTGAGTCATAATTAAATAATATGTTTTATTTATTGAGTTGTTATAGATTTAGCTGCTAGGAAATTTATTTTTGTTTCAGTTGGTTCCTATTCCCCTTTGACATGTTACCGTTGAAATGTGTTAGTAGTGTGTGTGTGTGTGTGTGTGTGCGTGTGTGTGTTTAATATAGTATTACTTTTTGGCGTTAAATAGTGCTCCAGATTTATCATGTGTATTTCATTGTCTGGGCTTAGAATCAGTCATTTCAGGGCATGCACAGTGGTTTGGAGGTTGAAAGCCCTGGCCTGTAGTGTCAGCATCATATATGGGTGCTGGTTTGAGTCCTGGCTGCTCCACTTCTAATCCAGTTCTCTGCTATGGCTTGGGAAAGCAGTAGATGGCCCAAGTTCTTGGGCCCCTGCACCCATGTGGGAGACCTGGAGGAAACTCTGGTCCTAGCTTCGGATTGGCCCATCTCTGCCCTTTGTGTCCATTTGGGGAGTGAACCAGAGGATGGATGACCTCTCTCCATCTGCCTCTGCCTCTCTGTAACTCTGACTTTCAAATAAATAATGAATAAATCTTCAAAAAATAGAATCAGTCATTTCTTTTTTTAAATAAAAATTTATTTTATTTATTTATTTGAAAAGCAGAGTTACAGGGAGAGAAAGATAGATAGAGAGGGGGTAAGGTCCCTCATCCCCCAGATGGTCACAATGGCCAGACCTGGGCCAGGCCAAAGCTGGGAGCCAGGAGTTTCTTCCATGTCTCCCACATGGATGCAGGGGCCCAAGTACTTGGACCATTGTCTTATGCTTTCTCAGATGCATACAGGGAGCTGGATTGGAAGCAGAGCAGCCAAGACTCCAACTGGTACCCATGTGGGTTGCTGGCATGGCAGATGGAAGCTCAACCTGTTATGCCACAACACAGGCTCCAGAGTCAGTCATTTCTATAAGGAGCCATTTTGTTCTGTTAGAGAAGAGTATTAGAAATAACAATCTGACACAGCAGATTCATAGAATGACAGATGTCCTAAACAGCACTCTGGCCTCAGAATCAGCCCTTAAGGCATTCGGATCTGGCTGAAGAGCCCATGAGAGTTTCTCAGGCATGGAAAGCCAAGACACTGTGGAAAAAAATGACCTAAATGAAAGATCTCTGCGAGTGATATCCCAGTGGGAAGAACAGGCCATCAAAGAAGGAGGTACCTTTCTCTGAAGGGAGGAGGGAACTTCCACTGTGACCATGGCCTTGTCTAAATATGATCAGAGTCGGTGAACTCAGGGGGCTTCCATAGCCTTGGCAACTCATGACAAGAGCCTCGGGTGATTACTGACAACATAAATAAGGTGTCAATTGTTAAATCAACAACAGGAGTCACTGTGCACTTACTCCCCGTGTAGGACCTCTGTCCTTAATGTGTTGTACTATGAGAATTAACTACTCAAACAGTACTTTATACTTTGTGTTTCTGTGTGGGTGCAAACTATTCAAATTTTTACTTAGTGTATACTAAGTTGATCTTCTGTATATAAAGATAATTGAAAATGAATCTTGATAAAGAATGGGATGGGAAGGGGGGTGGGAGATAGGACGATTGTGGGTGGGAGGGGGTTATAGGGGGGAAAGGTGCTATAATCCAAGAGTTGTACTTTGGAAATTTATATTTATTAAATAAAAGTTGAAAAAAAAGAAACTAAGATCTGGGCGAAAAGTGGCTTGTTGCATCTTGGCTGTGTCAGTCAACAGAGTTTGGAAATACATATGTGCATATTAACCCACGTATGCACACTGGACAGTATTTTAGTATCTCTGCATCTATATTTATATTGTGAAACAAGTTCATACTGATGTCCTTGATCCAATCCCTGCCACGTGATTTGTCCAGCCTTCTTCCCTTGCTTCTCTGTAATGTCTTACTCCAACAGTGAGACATCTAGCTCTGCCATTACTATCTGTTTACTTCCTTGTTCCATCTCAATGTCGAGCTTTAATTGTTACCAGATTATTAATCTGAATCCCTTTAAGAAACAACTGGAGTACGATGCTTATGTACAGATTCTCTTTTTCTGTGGTCTCACAGTTTCTACATTTTTTAAAGATTTATTTTGCTCATTTGGAGGCAGAGTGACAGAGCTGGAGGGAGAGACATAAAGAAATACCTATTGTTTGCAGATTCATTCCCCAATTGGGAGTCAGATTGGTTGAGGCTTGGCCGGCTGAAGCCAGAGGCCGGGAACCCCATCTGGGCTCCCAAGTGGACAGCAGGGACCCACACACTTGGAGCACCTTCCACTGCTCTCTGAGGTACATTAGCAGGGAAGTGGATCAGGTGTGGACCAGCTGGGACTTGATTCAGTGATTTGACTTGGGATGCCAGCTTTGCAGGTTTACTTTGTTGTGTGATAACGCCAGCCCTCTTAGTCTCAACATTGCTAGAGTCACCTACATAAAAATCCCATCTTTCTGTCCTCATCGGTGGATTTACTCTTAGCATTTGTGATCCAGTTAGAGTCTTTCATCATAGTGTATGTTCCTTCTTGCATCACTGAACTTGATTCTTCATCTGTGTGTGTGTTTGCCTACGTTAAGTTTCATGTTTTTGTGATGAAAAATTCCTTGTGTTTTGACAAATGTTCAGTATCACATATCTACTGTTATATATCACACAAAACAGTTACGCCTCTGAAAAAATCCTTTGTGCTTCACAAAATCCTTTGTGCTTCGCAAAATTAATCCTTCTCACACTTCAATTTCTAGATAACCACTGATCTGTTTGCCTTCTTTACAGTTCTGTCTTTTCAGAATGACATATACATGGAGTCACTTAGTATGTTGCCTTTCAGACCGGTGCCTTACCTGGGCAATTTGATTTAAAATTCACCCGTGTTGTCTGGGAATGGACTGAACAGTATTCCATTATGTGTATATGCCACAGTTTGTTTATCCATTCACCTATTATATAGGTTCTGGTTGTTCCAGTTTTTAATGACTGTCTGAAAAGTAATGCATGCACATACTTCTGTGTGGACTTAAGTTTTCACTAAAGTTGGATAAACTGGAGTTTAATTATTGGTAGGATCATGTTCAATTTTTTAAGAAACTGCCAAATGCCTTCCTAGTTGTTGTGACACTTTGCATTCCCACCAGCAATGAATGAATGTTCTAGCTGGTCCAAGTGCTCATCAGTAATTGATGCAGTCAGATTTTGGATTTCAACCATTCCAATTGTTGTTTAGCTTGCTTGTCCCTAATGGCAAGTGGTACTGAAGATGCTTCCTATGGTATTTGCCATCTGTATGTATATTGTTTAGTTAGTTGTTTGTTCAAATTCTTTGTCCTTTCAGATTGAGTTATTTTTCTAATGTTTGATTTTGGGAGGTTTTTAAAACATTGTTTTGCATGTTTTGGATAAATGTCCCCTATGGCTAGTAATCTGCAGATATTTTCCCTGTCTTTGAGTTATCTTTTCCATCTCTCGACAGTATTCTTGGAGGAGTGGTTAAGGGACTAATAAGTCACAACCTCTAAACTCTTTCTTTCAGGGATTGTGCTTTTCAGGCTTGAAGTCTATTTATTTATTTTTATTTATTTATTTATTTTTACTTTATTTATTTGAAAGACAGAGTTATAGAGAGAGAGAGAGAGAGACAGAGAGAGGTCTTCCATCCGCTGGTTCAGTCCCCAGATGGCTGCAACAGCGGAGCTGCACTGATCCGAAGCTGGGAGCCAGGAGCTTCTTCCAGGTCTCCCACATGGGTGCAGGGCCCAAGCACTTGGGCCATCTTCTACTGCCCTCCCAGGCCACAGCAGAGAGCAGGATTGGAAGAGGAGGAGCCCGGACTAGAACTGGCACCCGTATGGGATGCCAGTGCTTCAGGCCAGGGCTTTATACCACTGTATCACAGCACCAGCCCTTGAAGTCTGTGTAAAAACTCATCAATGACCCCAAAGTTTCCTCTATGTCATCTTTTAGAAGTGTGTAGTTTCTCACTTAGGTCTGTGGTGCATTTTGAGTTCATATTTGTGTAAGGTGTTAGTTTGGTGCCTCCCTCCCGCCCTCTCCTCCCTCCTCCCTCCCTGCCTTCCTTCCTGTGTATGGAGGTACGGTTACCCCAGCACATTTGTTAATAAGACTTTTCGTTCTCTAATGTGCTCCCTCTTGTCCTCGTCAGACATTGGTTGACTTCTAAAAATTGTACATTAGAAGTTTCTAGTCCAGATTTTGGTCTTGTCAAAAGATGTGTCTTGGGCTGGCGCTATGGCTCACTTGGTTACTCTTCACCTGCGGCGCCAGCATCCCATATGGGCCCCGGGTTCTAGTCCTGGTTGCTCCTCTTCCAGGCCAGCTCTCTGCTGTGGCCCAGGAGTGCAGTGGAGGATGGCCCAACTGCTTGGGCCCTGCACCCCATGGGAGACCAGGATGAGTACCTGGCTCCTGGCTTCTGGTTGGCGCAGCACGCTGGCCGTAGCGACCATTTTGGGGGGTGAACCAACAGAAGGAAGACGTTTCTCTATCTCTCTCTCACTGTCTAACTCTGTCAAATAAATTAAAAAAAAATAAAAATAAAAAAGATGTGTCTAAAGGTGGAGGTGATTTTATCACCTGTTACCTGGCTTTTCCCTGACCCAGCCCCAGCAGTTGCCAGCATTTTGGGACTGAATCAGCAGCTGGAATATTTCTCTCTCTCTTTCCATTTCTGTCTCTATGTCTGTCTCTTTATTTCTGTATTCCCAATAAAATGAAAAAATGCACAAAGTTATTGAAAATAAAATATATAAAAATTTTTCTAACATATACCAGGCACTGTTTGAGTCTGTAACCTCCTAACACTATTTTCTAGAACAGGAGACAGACAAAGCAGAAGTCAATAAGTATGTTACATGAAATTTGTAATGCCATTGCATCTAGTGACTAGTACTAAGAAGATAAAAGTGGAGAAAGGAATTGGGTGTGTGTGTGTGTGTGTGTGTGCGCGCGCGCATGTGTGTTTCAGGGTAGATGTGTACTGCAAAGGATAATTTGGGCAAGTGATATTGAATCAAAGACTTGGATTAAGTAAAGGAATAAGCATTGGACACATTTGAGATTGGAAACTTTCTAGGTGGCAGGAGCCGCGAGTTCGCAAGCGCTGAGACTCAGTGTGACCTCTCTGAGGAACTGGCCCCGGAGCCTGGAGGAGAGTAAGCGAGGCGAGAATCGGTAGAAGTGGTAGAAGAGGAAGGCAGGGCAGCACAATGCAGTGGCTTCTGGACTGTGTCGTTTGGATTCTTTGTAGCAGGAGTGTTTTGAAGAGGAAAGTGGAGGATCTGATTTCTGTTTTTTTTTTTTTTTTTTTTTTTTTTTTTTTTTTTTTTTTTTTTTTGTTTTTTTTTGACAGGCAGAGTGGACAGTGAGAGAGACAGAGAGAAAGGTCTTCCTTTGCCGTTGGTTCACCCTCCAATGGCCGCCGCGGCCGGCGCGCTGCGGCCGGCGCACCGCGCTGATCCGATGGCAGGAGCCAGGAGCCAGGTGCTTTTCCTGGTCTCCCATGGGGTGCAGGGCCCAAGCACCTGGGCCATCCTCCACTGCACTCCCTGGCCACAGCAGAGGGCTGGCCTGGAAGAGGGGCAACCGGGACAGAATCCGGCGCCCCGACCGGGACTAGAACCCGGTGTGCCGGCGCCGCTAGGCGGAGGATTAGCCTAGTGAGCTGCGGCGCCGGCTTGATTTCTGTTTTTAAAGCATCAGTCTGGCAGCTGTGAGGAGAATCACTATTGACAGATTTGCTCAGCCTTGGGAAAAACAAGACACTGATAATGTAGCATTTTGCTTGGAGTTCAAAATGGCTTGAACAGAACTTGTGCACAAAATGACAGTGGGGAAGTCCTCATATTCTTCAGTCATATGATTTTAAGAAATCCCACGGGCTGAACCTTAACGTTCCATCGTTAAAATGATCAAAGAAATACAAGGGGTTACTGGAGAAAATGATGAATGATGTTCGTCTCAGTGTTCTGAGGAAACTCTGTATGAGCTACTGGAACGGATTGGGACTCAGGCACTGTGGAAAGTTTTCTGTGTTTGGAGAGAGTTAATGTGCCTCCATGAATATTTAATAACAGGTAGTAACCTGGGAACTAGGAAAATGGAATCCCCCTGAGTCCCAGGTCAGAGACTGGCTGTGAGAAGCTCCTTGGACCCCTACCTTAGATTTCTCCTTTATTTTCAGGGGGTGTTCCAGTTGTTGCCTTAACAGTATGGAAATATTAACATTGCGTATTCCTGGAAGGACATTTTAATACCATTGTTAATTAAAAGAGTACTATATAGATTTTTGAAGCGTTATAGCTGCTTTTAAGTGAGGGAGACAAAGGTTGGCTGCTATGAAACTGGATGGTTATAGACCGTGATTGGAACCCTAGTGAAAAATTCAAGGTTTTCAGTCATGTATCATCCACTCAGGCAAATCTTTTGTGTCTGAAATACATTAAATTCAGTGCTCGCCGTCAGGATAATGGATCATGACAAACTAAAAATGTAATAAGTAAGTTATAAAAGAATATTTTTGGACCTGTGTTGTATTCCAGCATGCAATTTGACTGACTTCTCTCTTAACGTGTAAGTTCCTTGAAGTTCAAACCTTGTTCCATTTGGTTTATAACCCCTGAATATACCATAGCATTTCTGTGTTATTTATGTGCTTTCTGTTTGTACTGTATCTTTCAAATTGTGATTGTGCAGAGCAGTTGAACACTGATGCTATAGTATGCATATGAAAACTTGGACAGAATGTGTGCTCTATTTAATAACATCTGTATCACAGAAATCTCATTATAGAAAATGTAGCACCTCATTAATTAACTTACTGTTTTGTGTCCATTCATTATTCACTGCATTGTGTTTACTAAACATCCGGTATGGATCAGGAACAATTCTAAAGGACAAGTTCATAAAATGTGAATGAAATACAGGTTGCTGTAGATAGGTTCACGTTCTAGTGGGTAAATGATGACAGAATTTAATGAGTGCTTTGAAACTTAGGAAAAAGTGTTACTATTGCATAGAACAGCAACATTTTTATTTTGAGGGAAGATTTCAAAGATGAGAGGGTATTCTTGTGTGGAAAAATGAAGACGACCCCAAAAGATATGGAGGCATAAAAGCCTAAGGCATAATCAAGAGAAGAAACATAAACTAGTAGAATTAAATATGGAATACATATGGGGGAGTGATAGGAGAGGGCCCAGAAGGTTGACCGGGGTCACTTTGTAAAGGACATTTCTATCATGCTAAGGAATTCCGTTTTTATTTCATAAACAGTAGATACTGAACAAAAAAAGTTTGACTAATGTTACAGACTTAATTCTGCCACCTCCCAAATTTTCATATTATAGCCCTACCTGGCTCTCCTCACCATGGTAATCATTTGTAGGTGCTGGTAAAAGTTCACAGAAAGCTAAAGGTTTCTTAATTGCACATTTCCATGAACTTTTGAAGTTCCTTTGTATTTGGAGATATGACCTTTTTTTTTTCTTTTTTTAACTTTTATTTAGTAATTATGAATTTCCAAAGTACAGTTTATGGATTACAATGGCTTCTCCCGCCCCATAATTTCCCTCCCACTCGCACCCCTCCCATCTCCCATTCCCTCTCCCATTCCATTCACATCAAGATCATTTTCAATTCTCTTTATATACAGAAGATCAATTTAGTATATATTAAGTAAAGATTTCATCAGTTTGCACCACACAGAAACACAAAGTGTAAAATACTGTTTCAGTACTAGTTATAGCATTACTTCACATTGGACAACACATTAAGGACAGATCCCACATGAGAAGAAAGTACACAGTGACTCCTGTTGTTGACTTAACAATTTGACACTCTTGTTTATGGCGTCAGTAATCTCCCTAGGCTCTAGTCCTGAGTTGCCAGGGCTATGGAAGCCTTTTGAGTTCGCTGGCTTTGAACTTATTCAGACAGGGTCATAGTCAAAGTGGAAGTTCCCTCCTCCCTTCAGAGAAAGGTACCTCCTTCTTTGATGGCCCGTTCTTTCCACTGGGATCTCACTCACAGAGACCTTTCATTTAGGTCTTTTTTTTTTTTTTCCACTAGAGTGTCTTGGCTCTCCATGCCTAAAATACTCTCATGGGCTCTTCAGCCAGATCCAAATGCCTTAAGGGCTGATTCTGAGGCAAGAGTGCTGTTTAGGACATCTGCCATTCTATGAGTCTGCTGTGTATCCTGCTTTCCATGATGGATCGTTCTCTCCCTTTTTGATTCTATCAGTTAGTATTAGCAGACACTAGTCTTGTTTGTGTGATCCCTTTGACTCTTAGACCTATCAGTGTGTTCAATTGTGAACTGAAATTGATCATTTGGACTAGTGAGATGGCAGTGGTACATGCCACCTTGATGGGATTGTATTGGAATCCCATGGCATGTTTCTAAGTACACCATTAGGGGCAAGTCTGATTGAGCATGTTCCAAATTGTAAATCTCCTCCCTCTGTTATTCCCACTCTTATATTTAACAGTGATCACTTTTCAGTTAAAATTTAAACACCTAAGAATAATTGTGTGTTAATTACAGAGTTCAACGAATAGTACAAGAACAAAACAAAATACTAAAATGGATAAAGTATTACATTGTACATCAACAGTCAGGACAAGAGATGATCAAGTCACTGTTTCTCATAGTGTCCATTTCACTTCAACAGGTTTTCTCTTTGGTGCTCAGTTAGTTGTAACTGATCAGGGAGAACATAGGATATTTTTCCCTTTGGGACTGGCTTAATTCACTCAGCATAATATTTTCCAGATTCCTCCATCTTGTTGCAAATGACCAGGTTTCATTGTTTTTGACTACTGTATAGATTTCTATAGAGTACATGTCCCACAATTTCTTTATCCAGTCTACTGTTGATGGGCATTTGAGTTGGTTCCAAGTCTTAGCTATTGTGAATTGAGCTGCAATAAACATTAATGTGCAGACAGCTTTTTTGTTTGCCAATTTCATTTCCTTTGGGTAAATTCCAAGGAGTGGGATGGCTGGATTGAATGGTAGGGTTATATTCAGGTTTCTGAGGAATCTCCAGAGTGACTTCCATAGTGGCTTAACCAGTTTGCATTCCCACCAACAGTGGGTTAGTGTCCCTTTTCCCCCACATCCTCTCCAGCCTCTGTTCTTGGTAGTTTTCTGAATGTGAGCCATTCTAACCGGGGTGAGGTGAAACCTCATTGTGGTTTTGATTTGCATTTCCCTGATTGCTAGTGATCTTGAACATTTTTTCATGTGTCTGTTGGCCGTTTGGATTTCCTCTTTTGAAAAATGTCTATTGAGGTCCTTGGCCCATCTCTTAAGTGGGTTGTTTGTTTGATGTTGTGGAGTTTCTTGATCTCTTTGTAGATTCTGGTTATTAACCCTTTATCTGTTGCATAGTTTGCAAATATTTTTTCCCATTCTGTGGGTTGCCTCTTCACTTTGCTGATTGCTTCTGTTGAAGTTCTGAAACTTCTCAATTTGATGCAATCCCAATAGTTAATTTTGGCTTTGACTGCCTGTGTTTCCGGGTCTTTTCCAAGAAGTCTTTGCCGGTACCTATATCTTGTAGGGTTTCTCCAATGCTCTCTAATAATTTGATTGTGTCAGGTCATAGATTTAATCTTTAATCCATGTTGAGTGAATTGTTCTGTAAGGTGAAAGGTAGGGGTCTTGTTTCATGATCCTGCACGTGGAAATCCAATTTTCCCAGCACCATTTATAGAATAGAATGTCCTTACTCCAGGGTTGGTTTTGGATCCTTGATCAAATATGAGTTGGCTGTAGATGTTTGGATTGATTTCTGATGTTTCTATTCTGTTCCATTGGTCTATCCATCTGTTTCTGTACCAGTACCATGCTGTTTTGATTACAACTGCCCTGTAGTATGTCCTGAAATCTGGTATTGTGATGCCTCCAGCTTTGTTTTTGTTGTACAAGATTGCTTTAGCTATTCAAGGTTTCCTGTGTCTCCATATAAATTTCAGCATCATTTTTTCCAGATCTGAGAAGAAGGTCTTCGGTATCTTGATTGGTATTTCATTGAATGTATAAATCGCTTTTGGGAGAATGGGCATTTTGATGATGTTGATTCTTCCAATCCATGAGCATGGAAGATTGTTCCATTTTTTGGTTACCTCTCCTATTTCTTTAGGGTTTTGTAATTTTCATCGTAGATATCTTTAACATCCTTGGTTAAGTTTATTCCAAGGTATTTGATTGTTTTTGTAGCTATTGTGAATGGGATTGATCTTAGAAGTTCTTCCTCAGCCATGGCATTGCCTGTGTATACAAAGGCTGTTGATTTTTGTGCATTGATTTTATATCCTGCTACTTTGCCAAACTCTTCTATGAGTTCCAATAGTCTCTTAGTAGAGTTCTCTGGTTCCCCTAAATAATCATATCATCTTCAAAGAGGGATAGTTTGAGTTCTTCCTTCCCAATTTATATCCCTTTACTTTCTTTTTCTTGTCTGATAGCTCTGGCTAAAACTTCCAGAACTATATTGAATAGCAGTGGTGAGAGCGGGCATCCCTGCCTGGTACTAGATCTCAGTGGAAATACTTCCAATTTTTCCCCAATCAATAGGATGTTGGCCATGGGTTTTTCATAAATTGCTTTGATTGTATTGAGGAATGTTCCTTCCATACCCAGTTTGCTTAGAGTTTTCATCATGAACGGGTGTTGTATTTTATCAAATGCTTTCTCAGCATCTGTTGAGATAATCATATGGTTTTTCTTCTGCAGTCTGTTAATGTGGTATATCATATTGATTGTTTTGCACACATTGAACCATCCCTGCATACCAAGGATAAATCCCACTTGGTCTGGGTGGATGATCTTTCTGATGTGTTGTTGCATTCTATTGGCCAGAATTTTATTGAGGATTTTTGCATCTATGTTCATCAGGGATATTGGTCTGTAATTCTCTTTCAGTGCTGCATCTTTCTCTGGCTTAGGAATTAAGGTGATGCTGGCTTCATAGAAAAAATCTGGGAGGATTCCCTCTTTTTCGATTTTTCTGAATAATTTGAGAAGAAATGGGATTAGTTCTTCCTTAAATGTCTGGTAGAATTCAGCAGTGAATCCATCTGGTCCAGGGCTTTTCTTTGTTGGGAGGGCCTTTATTGCTGTTTTAATTTCTGTCTCAGTTATGGGTCTGTTTAGGTTTTTGATGTCTTCATGGTTCAATTTAGGTAGGTTGTATGTGTCCAGGAATGTATCCATTTCTAATAGGTTTCCCTGTTTGCTGGCATACAAGTCCTTGTAGTAATTTCTGATGATTCTTTTTATTTCTGTGGTGTTTGTTACATTTCATTTTTGGCTCTGATTTTATTGATTTGTGTCTTTTCTCTTCTTTTATTAGTTAGTTGGACCAATGGGGTGTAAATTTTGTTTATTTTTTCAAAAAACCAGCTCCTCGTTTGGCTGATTTTTGTAATTTTTTTTGGATTCAATCCTGTTGATTTCTTCTCTGATTTTAATTATTTCTCTTCTCCTACTAGATTTGGGTCTGGTTTGCTGCAGATTTTCTAGATCCTTGAGATGAATTGAAAGCTCATTCATTTGGTGCCTTTCAATTTGTTGATGTAGGCACCTATTGATATAAACTTTCCTCTTAACACTACTTTTGCTGTACCCCATAAGTTTTGGTATGTTGTGCTGTTATCCTCATTTACTTCCAGAAAGTTTTTGATTTCTCTTTTAATTTCTTCTATGACCCATTGTTCATTCAGGAGCATGTTGTTCATTCTCCATGTGTTTACGTATGCTCTAGGGATTCCTGAGTTGCTAATTTCCAACTTCATTCCTTTATGGTCTGAGAAGCTGCATGGTATGATTCTAATTCTTTTGAATTTGCTGAGACTTGCTTTATGGCCTAGTATGTGGTCAATCCTAGAGAAGGTTCCATGCACTGCTGAGAAGAATGTAAATGCTTTATATATAGGATGAAAAGTTCTGTAGATATCTTTTAGATCTATTTGGGCTATAGTATTGTTTAAATCTACTGTATCCTTGTTGATCTTCTGTCCTGTTGATCTATTTCTGAGAGTGGAGTATTGAAGTCCCCCAGTACTATTGTATTGGGGTCTAAGTCTCCCTTTAAGTCCCTTAACAATCTTTTAAATAAACCGGTGCCCTGTAATTAGGTGCATATACATTGATAATTGTTATATCTTCCTGTTGAATTGATCCCTTAATCTTTATATAGTGCCCCTCTTTGTCTCTCTTAACGGTTTTTGTGGTAAAGTTTATGGTGTCTGATATTAAGATGGCTACGCCCGCTCTTTTTTCATTTCTGTTGGCATGGTATATCTTTTTCCAGCCTTTCACTTTCAGTCTGTATGGATCTTTGTTGGAAAGATGTGTTTCTTGTAAGCAGCAAATAGATGGGTTTTGTTCCTTAAGCCAATAAGCCAATCTGTCTTCTACCTGGACAGTTCAGGCCATTAACGTTCAATGTGACTATTGATAAGTAGTAACTTTGCCCTGCCATTTGACAAAGATATTTTCTAATATATGCTTTGAATTCCCTGTAATCTTTTGCTGTGAGGTTTCCTTCCTTTACCTTCTTTCATATTGATGACCGTGTTTTTGTGTGCAACACATCTTTAAGCATCTTTTGCAGGGCTGGACGAGTGGCAACAAATTCTTTCAACTTCTGTTTGCTGTGAAAGGTCTTTATTTCACCTTCATTCACAAATGATAGCTTTGCAGGATATAATATTCTGGGCTGGCAGTTGTTCTCTCTTAGTACCTGGGCTATATCTCGCCATTCCCTCCTGGCTTGTAGGGTTTCTGATGAGAAGTCTGCTGTGAGTCTGATTGGAGATCCTCTGCGAGTAATCTGACGTTTCTCTCTTGCACATTTTAGGATCTTTTCTTTATGTGTCACTGTGGTGAGTTTAATTACAACATGTCGTGGTGAGGATCTCTTTTGGTCGTGTTTATTAGGGGTTCTGTGAGCTTCCTGTACTAGGATTTCTCTGTCCTTCTCCAAACCTGGGAAATTTTCTGCTAATATCTCACTAAAAAGGCCTTCTAATCCTTTCTCCCTTTCCATGCATTCAGGAACTCCTAGAACCCGAATGTTGGGTTTTTTAATAGTATCCTGTAGATTCCTGACAATATGTTTTAGATTCCTAATTTCCTCGTTTTTTCTTTGGTTTGACTGTATCCTTTCCTGTTCTCTGTCTTCTAAGTCTGATATTCTCTCTTCTGCTTCACCCATTCTGTTTGTGAGGCTCTCTAATGTGTTTGTCATTTGATCTATTGAATTCTTCATTTCATTATGATTTCTCATCACTATCACAGTTTCCTGTTGTACTAGTTGTTTCATTTCATTTTGATTCCTCCTTAATATTTCATTTTCACGAGAGAGATTTTCTATCTTGTCCATTAAGGTTTTATGTAGTTCAAGAATTTGTTTTTGAGAACTTCTTAATGTTCTTATCAATTTTTTGAGATCTGCTTCTTGCATTTCTTCTATCTCATCATCTTCATAATGTTGAATTGGGGTGTCTTTTTCATTTGGGGGTGTCATAGTGTCTTCCTTGTTCTTGTTACCTCAGTTTTTGCATTTGTTGTTTGGCATATTGGAGATACTCTTTGGTTTCTTTGCTGTGGTGTTTTTTCTTGTTATACTATGACTAGATTAAGTGGACTGTCTGCTTTTGATGGATCCTTAGAGGCTGTGATGGGTGTGGCCAAAGAGCTCTGTTTGGTTCTTCAGGATTAAGGGTGTGTCAAAGATAACACCCAGATTGTTCTCTCTCTCGCTCGCTCTCCCCCCCCTTTTTTTGTGACTCAGAAGGGAAGTAATTCCACACAGCTGAGTGGGATTGAGGGTAGTTGATGTATGAAATCTGGCCCCTCTGGGTTTTCGACTGCTCTCTCTACCCCAGGGACCACACAAAGGGTTTATGCAGCCCTCAGTGTGGTCTCAAATTTCTCCACAGTCTCTCACTGGGTTGCCAAGGTTACCGAGTTTGTGTACTAGGTGAGTTCTCTCGCCCACCCTTAGATTTTCACAGTCTCAGTTCATTAGCTCCACACTTTCACTAGGTCCTAACCTCCTGTTATTTCTCCCCACAAGAGTCAGGTTTTTCTGCTTGGCTGATGGCGGGCGTCTGCTCTTTGTCTTGCTCGGCTTTGTAAGGTAAGTGGAGAGAGATAATTAAGAGATAATTAAGCCTGCACAGAATCATAAGATTGGAGTCTTAATCCAATTTGTCTGGTGCCCTTATAAGAAGATACAGCAGCTGTGTGTGCAAAGAAGGTAGGTCACATGAGGCCATCATGAGAAGGCAGCTACCTGAAAGCCAAGGTGCAAGGCCTCAGGAGAAGCCACATCGGATAACTCCTGACCTTGGACATGCACCCTCAGAACTGTGGTTTTAGCCACCCAGTCTGTGGCATTTTGTTATAGAAATCCCTTTGATTAATACAACTACTAAATTATTTTGCAGCATTTTTCCTAAGATGGTTTCTTAAAGAGTTCATGGAAAATGCATATTATGAAAAAAAATATTGCTCAGATTTCAAATTTTTTTGCACTAAAATAAATTGAAGTTTCAACTCATTTTTTTAATTTATGAAGTCCCCAAATATACGCCCTCTGAATTATTGCTGTCTCTAGTTCTCTTCCTATTCCCCACGTTGTTGCCTTTCTAGCTCCTTTGGATCATTCTCTTCTTAGTCTCATTTAATGCTATTTTATTGCATATTGCTGTATTCTGGGATTTTATTTTTGGCGGTACAGTTTTTGTTATTTTCTTCCCACTCTATTCACTCTTCCTGGTCCATTTTATCCATTTCTTTCATTTAAATTCAGACCATATGTCAAAGACTTCAAATCCACTCCTTAGATACAGAGCTTGCTTCTGGGCTCCTGACTAATATGCACATATGCCGCTCCTACGTCTGCACACTCACTTGTTGCAGGTGGCTCCAAGACATGCTCCAGCATGAGGGTTAGAGTCGCATCTGTTCCCACCTGAGCTACCTAACTCAGAAACCATCACCACCATCTACTCAGTGACTGAAGTTAGAATTCTGAGGCTCATTCTTCACTCCTCAACGTGCTGGTGAGTTCAAATTGCCATCAATACCCAGAGATCCTCCCTGCTTGGTCTTTCCAACATATACTTCCTGGCAGTTCCTTTGGTATCTCAGATCAGACAGGGTGATTTCTTCATGACACCAGCCTTCTAGTTGAATAGCACTGGATTTATATCTCTTGTATTTTATGAAAATTAGGCATGGCCTAATTGTGATTTTAAAATAATTGGGCAGAAGATCTCTGTTACTAGACAAATAAATTCTATCTAGTTTTGATATTTCCTATAGTGTGGAGTTTCCTACACAAGGTAAAAAATCATTATAGAAAACTGACATAGAATATCTCTAGAATGATTCTAGTAAAAAATTTTTTGGACTGCTTCATGTCATTTTCTAATTAAGGATCTTTAAAATGGTTCTAGTTTCTAGAATAAGAGACACATTTTTCTCTTTTAATGAAATCTTTTTCTTACAATTTACATGTGTAACTCAGATATAAATTTTAATAAAATTTTTGAAATTCTTGAGGCACCCATGTTTTCTTTGAGTAACACTCTACAATGGATAGAATAGTTGGTTAGTGAGAGGTAAAGTAACACAATGATTCGTTTAATCCAATTACTTGATCAGTTATCATTGGGATAAATTATTATCTTCTAGAATGTTCTAACATCTTGGGGGTTCATTTACTTGTACTCACTTCTTCATACTGCTGTATTTTTGCTTCTGTAGATCATAAATCCCATAAAAGTTTCAGATGTCTTGGCCTTCACAATTCATGAGTGCTGCTACTTCACATATTCCGGCCTGGTATATAGTGGTGTGTCAACTGAATTTGAAAAGAGAACCATAAACAGTTGAACTAGAAGCCAAACACACAAAATAAAAATGCTCCTATCTCGTCTCTAGTTTCATCTCTTACGAAAAAGTTTCTTATATCATTTCAAGGATTTTTCTGTGCTTCAACGACATACTGTGAAACATTCTGCCTGAAAAAGTGAATATGAGTAGGGACACTGAGAAAACGCAAATATAAGTAGATACCATATTTTTATTAATGATTTTTATTCATGGCTGATTTTAAATTTCTATCATATTTTTCACTGGATATGTGTGCTTTTTTATTGCTGGTATTTTATAGATGGAGAAAATCAATGGATTAATTGGTTGGGTAAATCAATAAGATAATATAGGTTTCCTGTCTCTGACAGAAAGGAAAGCTACCTAATTTTGAAAGCCCAGCAATTTTGTTACCTATAAAGAAGAATTACTGGTACACAAATGACAACCTAATTAGAATTGTGTGTCTTGGAGCTGATGCTGCAGTCAAACTGGCTGTAAGAGGTGGGGTCCATTTCCCCTGCCACATTGCCCTTCTTCAACTGAAGATAATCTAGGATTCAAGAATAGAGCATGAACCAGGCAGCCCTTCTGTGCCCTCCTGCAAGTTAGAAGAACACATAGGTAAAGACAAGTGACTTCTACGGTTGATGCTGGCTTTTAGGGCTACTGTAGCTTTAGGAGACCACAGGTCGCCAGTGTTGGGGTGGGTGCTGTGACACAGAAGCTTAAGCCACTGCCAACAGTGCTGGCATCCCATATGAGTGCTGATTTAAGTTCCGGCTGCTTTACTTCTTATCCAGCTCCCTTCTAATGCTCCTGGGAAAGCAGTGGAAGATAAAAGGATAAGCATTCTTCTTATCAGTGTTTTTATTTTTAATTTTTATTCATATAAAAGGAAAAGTTTTCATGGATTTCGTAGGTCATCTCTAAGAAGATAGCCGTGCTGTTGCAACACTCCTCCTTTCCTCAATCCCTCTCCTTCCCTTTTTTCTTTTTTTTTCCTCTAATTTTTTGCAAAAGCATAATTTCAATCCACCTTATAATCACGGGCTTAATGTACCACTAATCATAATAGTCAGCAATTAAAAAGTAGAAAGATCACTGTTCTACAGGAGTATAAACAAGATTTAAAAACATTAAATTTATTCCTAGATTTTTTGTAATCTATGTTTGCTACATATCAGAGAGATTACATTATATTTGTCTTTTTGTGACTGACTTGTTCCACTAAGCATAATGGTTTCCAGTTGCATGAACTTTGTTGCAAAAGACAAGGTTTCATTCATTTTTATGTTGGAGTAATATTCCATGGTGTATATATACCACATTTTCTTTATCCAGTCATCAGTTGATGGGCATCTGGGTTGATTCCATATCTTAGCTATTGTGAACTGAACTGCAGTGACCATGAGGGTACAGATGATGCTTTCACATGCTGATTTCATTTTGTTTGGATAAATTTCCTGGAGTGGGATGCTTGGGTCTTATGGTAGATCTATTTTAGCTTTCTGAGGAGACTCCATCTTGTCTTCCACATGGTTATACAAGTTTATTTTCCCACCAACAGTGTATTAGGGTGCTTTTCCTCCACATCCTCCCCAGCATTTATCATTTTTGATTTTTTGATGATAGCCGTTTTAACTGAATTGCGGTGATACCTGATTGTGGGTTTTATTTGTATTTCCCTGGTGTCTTGTGATCCAGAGCATTTTCTCATGTGTCTGTTGGGCATTTCTATTTAATCTTTTGAAAAAAAGCATCATTCATAAAGTAAGAAATACCTGAAGTTGTCTACGCTAAGTGGCTTTCTGCTTTCCCAAGCTATGAACATGGAACACAGGAGTGGAAGATGGCTATCAGTCTCTGTGTGTCTCTGCCTTTCAAATAAAATGGAAATAAATACAAAAGAATTTAAAGGGGTGTTTATCTTAGTGTACTTTTGCTTTTTGAAATTCATGCACAGTTTTTTTTCCTAACAGGTATTTTCCATGCACTTTTGAAGACCCTTTTGTAAGATTTTGGTTGTTGGATTGAGAAACAAATCTTTTCAAATGGCTTTAAATCTTTTTTTTTTTTTTGAGAGAACACCAAGCCCCAAGCCTGTGTTCATTTTTTTTTTTTTTGACAGGCAGAGTGGACAGTGAGAGAGAGAGACAGAGAGAAAAGTCTTCCTTTTGCCATTGGTTCACCCTCCAATGGCCACTCAGGTGGTGCACTGTGGCCGGCGCATCGCGCTGATCCAAAGCCAGGAGCCAGGTGCTTCTCCTGGTCTCCCATGCGGGTGCAGGGCCCAAGGACCTGGGCCATCCTCCACTGCCCTCCTGGGCCACAGCAGAGAGCTGGCCTGGAAGAGGGGCAACTGGGACAGAATCCGGTGCCCCAACCGGGACTAGAACCCGATGTGCTGGTGCTGCAGGCAGAGGATTAGCCTAGTGAGCCGCGGCGCCGACCTGGTTTTAAATCTTTTGTCCTTCTTAATAATTGTGTATTTCTGAGTCAGTCACTCAACTTTTGTAAGCTTTGATTTCCTGATAAATAAGATGAATGTGAATGCTCATGTCTTGAGCCTGCAGAAGGATTGAGAGAGAATGCACACCTGTGTGCAGCAGGCTTCTGGCCTTGGTCAGCATTCAGCAGAGGCCAGTGATTCAGAATAAAAAGATAAGAACAGGCAAAAAAAAATGTTCTCCTTTTTGTAAAGTTTTTTTTTTTCTACTTGTAAAATGTGACAAAGAAATCCTGAGAAAGAGTCATTATTTCTGAGATTAGACAGTCTTAAACTACATAGCACATGGCCACTGCTCTAATTTGAACTTTCTTCATGGACTAGAGGCCTTGAAAAGGACACATTTAACCATTTTATAGGGGCCACCTATATGAGATGTGTCCCTTGCTCCATTGTGTTCCTTACAGGCAAGATGAAAGAATCAAGGCACATAGCTGAGAATCTGCACAGTTAGCATCCAGTTTCATATATTATTTAAGAACTCATGTGCTTAGCCAATTTTTCTAATTTTTCTTCTAAGTTGCAGATTCATCTCCAGATTGCTAGGATCAGATTTGCAGATGTGTCTAGTATCTGAAGAGACATTTGCTGTGTGAAGCTGTTGGGTGAAAGCTGAGAGACTTTATGGAGAAATGAACTTGCTTGTCTTCGCAAGTTCTTATTTTCCACGGCAATTCCAATCATCTCAACCGTTACGCATGTCAGAGCCCTAACTTTTCTGTAGTACTGATGTGGGTACTCCTTGTCAGAATCGCTTCCCTCTGACTCAGTGCAATTCATCAGGTAGAGAACCTCGTAACTTCAGTTTACCCTGAACCACTCATTGTTTAGGATCCATTCAGATAAAAGATGTGTTCCATATGGCTGTCTAGAATACTGAGTGTGAATTATGGGCCAGCCTACTACTAACTGATGCTGGCTTGTATATCGATTGGTATGAAATCTGAACTAGCTGTGGCCTGCTGTGCATGGTGTCTTCCTGATAAACAATGCTACAAAGAATACAATCCACATGAAAGCATCATCAACTCTGAATGATGAAGTGCCCTTCTGTGAAGGTATACTCTTATTGCTGCAAAGGGAAGACATTTTAAAAATGTTTATTCATTTATTTCGACTTATTTGAAAGAGGAGCTAAGAGAGGCAGAAGGAGGGAGGGAGGGAGGGGGAGAGAGAGATTGATTGATTGATTTGCTCCCCAGATGCCCACAACAGCCAGGGCTGGGCCAGTTCAAAGGTTGGAACTCCATCTGGGTCTCCCCTATATGCAGCAGGATCTCAAAGTTATAAGCCATCATTTACTGACTCCCAGAGTGTGCAATTGCAGGGAGCTTGATCAAAAGTGGAATAGCTGGGACTAGAACCAGGCTTTCTGATAGGAGATCTTGGCATCCCAAGTAGTGGCTTAACCCACAATACCCACCCTGGAATATATTTTATGACTGTCTACAGAAGAAGTATTTGCTAGTTTAATATACATTTTGTTCTGAAAAAGTAGTTATTGTACCTCAAATATCTTAAAACTTCCTGTGTTTAAAAGTTCCACCAACCTTCTTCATTTCTGATTTTCTTGATTTGTCTCTTCTCTCTCACTTTTCTTAGGGGGGGAGATTATTTGTGCCAATGGTGAATCAATTTTGTTTATTTTTTCAAAAAAAAAAAAAGCTCATCATTTCACTGGTCTTTGTATTTTTTCAATTTTGTTTATTCTCGAATTTTAATTATTTCTACACTCCTGCTAATTTGGGGTTTGATTAGTTGATTTACCAGGTTCTTGAGATGCATTGATAATGCATTTATTTGATAATTTTCCAATTTATTGATGTAGGCATTAATTGCTGCAAACTTCCCTCTTAAAACTGCTTTTGCTGTATCCATAAGTTTTGATATGCTATACTGTCATCTTCATTCATTTACAGTAATTTTTTAATTTTCCTGTTGACTTCTTCTATGACCCACTGTATATTCAGGAGTGTGTTGTTCAGTCTCCATGTGCTTGCATATTTTCTAGACATTCTTGAGTTATTAATTTCCAGCTTCATTCCATTGTTTTCAGAGAAGATGCATAGTATATTTTCGATTTTTTTTTGGATTTGTTGAAACTAGCTTTATGGCTTAGCATATGGCCTGTCCTAGAGAAAGGTCCATGTACTGATGAGAAGAATGTGTATTCTGTAACTGTGGGATGAAAAGTTCTGTAGGTATCAGGTCCACTTGGTCCATCATGTAGGTTAGCTCTGTTGTTTGTTGATTTTCTTGCTGGTTGTCCTGTCCACTGATGAAAGCGATGTGCTGAAATCCCCCTTTAAAATTGTGTTGGAGTCTATGTCTCCTTTTAGATCCATTAATCTGTTAACATTTCTTTTAAATAGCCAGGCACCCTGTAACTGCGTGCCTATACATTTATTGTAGTCACATCTTCTGTGAATTGATCCCTTAATCATTACTTAATGTGCTTCTTTGTCTCTTTTAACAGTTTTTGTGTTAAAGTCTATCTTGTCTGATGTTAAGATGGGTACACCAGCCCGTTTTGGCCTTCTGTTAGCATGAAATATTTTTTTCCTTCCTTTCACTTTCATTCTGTGTATATCTTTGATGTGTTTCTTACAGGCAGCAAGTAGATGGATCTTGCTTTTTTTAATCCAGTCAGCCAGTCTATATCTTTTAATTGGAGAATTTAGGCCATTTGCATTCAAGGTTACTATTGGTAAATAATGATTTGGCCCTATCATTTTCCCATAAATATTCCTATTGTTTACTTTGGATTTCCTTTGTACTTTTACTAAGGGATTTTCTGCTTTTAGATTCTTTCATAATGATGACTATCTTTCTCTGTTTCTGTGTGTAGCAGCACATCCTTAAGAAACATATGCAAAGCTGGGCAGGTAGTGACATATTTTTCTAATTTCTGGTTATCATGGAAGATCTTTATTTGACCTTCATTCATAAATGAGAGTTTTGTATGTGCAGTATTCTGGGTTTACTCATTTTTTTTTCTTTTTAATGCTTGGACTCTCCAGTCTCTCCTAGTACCTGTGATTTCTGATGAGAAATCAGCTGTCAATCTAATTGGAAATCCTCTGAAAGTAGACTGGCTTTTCTCTCATGCAAATGTTGGCATATTTTCTTTATGTTTTATGGGTGAAAGTTTGACTAGAATGTATCATGGTGAAGACCTTTTCTGGTCATGTCTATTAGGAATTCTATGTGCTTCCTATACTTGGATGTCCCCACTCCCCTTTTTTTCACTCCAAATTAGGAAAGTTTTCTACTATTATTTCACTGAATATACTTTCTAATCCATTCTCTTTCCACACCTTCAAGAACTCCTGAGACCCATATTTTGGGTCATTTTATAGTGTACTATAAATTTCCAACATTTTTTCTTTTTACAGGCAGAGTAAGACAGTGAGAGAGAGAGACAGAGAGAAAGGTCTTCCTTTTTCTGTTGGTTCACCCCCCAAGTGGCCTCTACGGCCAGTGCACTGTGGCTGGCCGCGCTGTGCTGATCCAAAGCCAGGAGCCAGGTGCTTCCTCCTGGTCTGCCATGCAGGTACAGGGCCCAAGGAATTGGGCCATCCTCCACTGCACTCCCGGGCCACAGCAGAGAGCTGGACTGGAAGAGGAGCAACTGGGACAGAATCCGGTGCCCCAAAAGGGACTAGAACCTGGGGTGCCAGTGTGGCAGGTGGAGGATTAGCCTAGTGAGCCACAGCACTGGCCCTCCAACATTGTTTTTAATTTCTCTAATTTCTCTAATTTCTTCTTCTTCTTCTTCTTCTTCTTCTTCTTCTTCTTCTTTTTGTCTAACAAAGATATTTTCAAACTTTTGTCTTTTAGTTTGAATATTCTTTCTTCTGCCTCACCAAGTCTATTGTTAAAGCTTTCCACCGTATTTTTTTAACATATTTAATTCTTCATTTCTAGTATTTCAGTTTGATTTCTCTTCAGAGTCTTAATCTATAGAAAAAAATTTTCCTCCATGTTATATATGGCTTTCATTAACTCACAAACTTGCTCCTCATTGCTTCTGAGTGATCCTATGATCATCCTTTGAAATTTGTTTTCTGGCATTTCAACCGTCTCTTTGTCTTCGCATTCTAATATTGAAGTGTTTTTGTGTTCCTTTGGGGGAGTTATGTTGTCTTCCTTGTTCTTTTTTTTTTTTTTTTTTGTATTTGTTCATTTAGTTTTAGGCATTTGTGAAAACACTTGTTGGTTTTCCCCATTGATGGGTTTTCTATTTGAACTGTACTTCTGTGGCTTACTGCGGTGTCTGCTCCTTCAGTGAGTACCTAAGATGGGACTGCCAGGTGGGGCTGGGGAACTCTGATCAGTGCTCAAGGGTGGGGTGAAATTCAGGGTGACACCCAAGTCAGGCACGGTAGATCTATCCTATTTTGTGGGAAGGTATTGTCACACCTGTTGGCATATTCACAACCTTCCAATTCACATCTTTTCCAAGATGATCAATGCTTGAGGTTAAAGGAGATATAATAATGGATACCCCCAAAATAAAATCAATCATCAGGAATTACTACAAACAGATGTAAGTTGACGAATAGAAAATCTAGAAGAAATGGATAGATTCCTGGACATGTACAATTTACCAAAATTGAGGTACAAAGACATTGAAAACCTAAACAGATCAATTACCAAGATGAATCAGTAATGAAGACCCTCCCTAAAAAGAAAAGCCCAGGACCATATAGCTTTAGTTCTGAATTCTACCAGATTTTTCAAAAGAACTAATTCCAATTCTTCTCAAACTATTGAACACAGTTGAAAGAGAGGTAATTCTCCCAAACTCCTCCTGTGAGATCAGCATCATCTTATTTCTCCAATCAGAAAAAGAGAACTATAGACCAATATTCCTGATGAACACAGATGCCAAAGTCCTGAACAAAGTTCTGAACACTCTCACCACTGCTATTCAATATAGTTCTGGAAGTGTTAGCCATTAGGCAAGAAAAAGAAATCAAGAGGATATAAATTTGAGAAGAAGAAGTTAAACTATCCCTATTTGTAGATGACATGATTCTATATGTAGGGGATCCAAAAGACTCCAGTGAGAGACTATTGGAACTCATAAAAGAGTCTGATAAAGTGGCAGAATATAAAATTAATGCACAAAAATCATTAGCCTTTGTATACACAGACAATGTCATGTCTGAGAAAGAAATAGTAAGATAAGTTCCATTCACAATAGCTACAAAAAATGTAATTATCTTGGAATAAATTTAGCCAAGGAGGTGAAAAATTTTATGATGAAAATTACATCAACATTAAAGAAATAGAAGTTATAAAAAATGGAAAAATCTTCCACTTTGGTGGAATATTAATATAATCAAAATATTCATACTACTGAAAGCAATTTACAGATTCAGCAGGATCCCAATCAAATTTCCAATAATATTCTTCTCAGATGTAGAATAAATGTATAATTATTTGCATTGCAATCTGCATAAAGTTATTCCTGTGCATAAACTTTTGAGAGGAAGTGGTATAAAGTTTTAGTGAACTTAATTATTATCTTAAAACCACACAGGAAATATTTATATGTTACATTGACATTGGTTATATTTCATTGAAAAAATTATGAATGACTAATTGACCAAAAAACTATATATGGATGAAATGGTTATTTATACATTTAGTTATTATGTATAGGCATTTTCTATATTGCCACTAAAGTAGGGATTTTTTGCTCTTTACTTGATAAACTTATTATTCAGTGGAGTATTAAGTCTTTAGATTGAAAGGTAAATTTAAAATATGTTATCTCAAAAACAAAACAGGTACAAGGAAGGAGTTTGGGAGTGATCGAGGGTGGGAGGGAACGAGGCTGAAAATATAATTTTGTTCTTAAATTGGTATCTACAAATCATATTGAATCTGTTGAAAATTAATTAAAATTATAATAAATAATGAAAAAGAAACTTAGGAAGTTTAATGTAATCTGTATTGCCAAAAGCAAATTAGTGTTTGTTAGATGTCAGTGAATGAGTTTGTTGTGGACTTGTGTGAGGGATGGTTACATTATAGAAATGTAGTCTATTGATAAATTTAATTAAATGCTAAAAAAGTTCCACTGACTGCATACAGAACCCTTCCCTGGGTCCACATCAAAGAGTCTGTGAACCCCATGTTTCTGTGCAAAGTAGCCATCTCTCTTGAGTAGAAAAACAAATGAGAAGACAAACTAGCCTTCTGCAATGGCAGGAGAATAGAACCTCTGCAGTGGGCATGGGAGGATGAAAGAAACCATTGGATAATCTGACATAGACCATAATAAAAAGAACACCAAATTATGAGGAGAATGGTTATAAAATTTTAAGGTCTGTTCATACATTGAGTTTATTATGGGCAGGGCGTGGGGAAATCATTTGGGTTGTAAAATTGAGAAAGAGAAAAGTTTACTGATCTGATTAAAAAACATCTGATTGCTTGCTGTATTTAGCATTTAGGTTAGGCTCTGTCGGGTAGAAACATGCCGCTAAAAGACATTGCTTCTTTTGCAATCTGGCCTGAAATTTCTGATAGAAAATGAAAAACCATTATGGCAACTTGGTAGCAAGTCCAATTACAAATGACTCCGGAGCCCTCTGCAATGTGTCCTGACTCTAAATCATCCTTCACGGCCGCCATCCAGTCTGCTTTCTGCCTACTCACATGTAATTGGGAAATGGAAGGTGCTTATCTGTCTTGTTGATGGCACTGCGCTCATTTGATAACAGTTGCTCCACGAGAGCACAAGAAGGAAAGTACATTTGCTGCAGCTATAAATTCACTCACTGGAGTGAGTAAATTGTGGCGACTGCAATTGGACAAATAGACATTAGGTGGAGGGTGTGGGGTAAAAGGACGTTTTCTGAAAAAAAGAAAAGCCAATAAAATCAACCTCTTCCTTCACCCTCTTTACATGACTTTTATTGTTTTGTTGTTGAAACAAACGTAAAAGAGAAAAGAGAGAATGTCTTTGAGAGAATTGGGAAAGTTAATCACTTTTTGCAAAAGGAAAATCTAAATCAGGAGTAGCTGTCGCTCTTGATCCAGTTATCCTTGGAGAACCCGCTCTTGATGAGAGGAGGCTCTCTTTTCCTGCTGTTCTGAAAACTGCACCTGAAAACCATGCTCACTGTTTTCTCCTTTTCTTGAGCTGGAAGCTCCTGGTAGAGAGACGAGGCTGGTTGTGCGGTAGAAAACGGCACAGGGCCCATTCCGTGCTGATCTGGCAAGCGGCATCGTTGTGTGTATTCACTGCCAGAGCCTGGCCAAGGGAACATATTTTAACAGACTGAGCAAGCAGTAAAGGAGTCCATTGCTGTGTAAGAACTGAATGTCTGTTTTTTATGTTTTTGTACATTTTTCATGAATTATAAAAAATAAATGAAAACCAAACCGTATCTGCAAATAAGCAGAGGAGTGGTTAGGAACTTGAAGATCCAGATTTTCACTTCGTCAAGCACTTAGGAGCATTTTGCTAAAGGGCTGTCACAGTCATCAGAGTGAGAATTTTACAACTTTTATTAGCACTTCTGATTTAGAAAGCTGAAAAGCACTTTGGCTCATATGTGGAAATGAAAATACCCAAACCAAAACCTCTAT
The DNA here is from genome assembly GCF_964237555.1 of Oryctolagus cuniculus. Taxonomy (NCBI): domain Eukaryota; kingdom Metazoa; phylum Chordata; class Mammalia; order Lagomorpha; family Leporidae; genus Oryctolagus; species Oryctolagus cuniculus. Next base: position 137,331,417 of record NC_091439.1, on the reverse strand, counting down.
ATACTTGGGAATAAAATTTTGCCTATTTCTAAAGGTTATTTTATATTTTTTGTCATATTAGTAGCAAAATTCTTGCTTACAACCTGAAGTGAGTGCTTTTATTTGGGCTTTTATGAGAATGATTGGCCTCTTAGGAAAAAGAGGAGTACGGTTAGGTGAACTGACAGGCAGTTGATGTTTCAATAACTTGAAATTATTTAAATACTTTAAATCATTGTTTGCAAGGTAATAATTACAGTTTGGAAGCATCGTAATACTAGTAGTATAAGTGACAATAGAACTCTATGTGGTTACTGCATACAAGCTGTGGAAAGGAGAACTAAAAGAGAAGTTTATTTTGGTTAAAAAGTTTTGAACCCATTTATGTTTTCATCATATTTTCTGTGAACATTCTGAAAATCCCTCCTATATATAAACATGATAAATTCTTTCCAAGTAGCATTACAGCTGCCTGGCTTTGTTTCAGACACTGCTGCAGTGGGCATTCAGAGTTTCCTTTTATGTAGGATGATGTGTACGCTGAAGACTTTGCCCAAACCATGCACGGGACTGGGAGTAAGATGACTGAGTCCTTACCCCTGGTCCTGCCTTTCTCTTCACTTGACAACACATCATCCAGCAAAGGAGCAAATCACTAATAATGAAACTTCCCTCTTTGTCCCTGGAGTGTTAAAGAGAACAGGCTCACAGAGCAATATCGACAGCAGCCTGTTGACCAAGGCCTTATCCAGTTTGGTGTGGAATAGCAGGGGTACTTAGGTTGGCTGGCCAGGGGATGAAAGCGGAAATAAATAATGAGAACGGCAGAGGGTAGAGCCCTGTGGACTAAGCACAAGCCTTCTCAGCCTGGCACTGATTGGCTCTGTGACTTTGGGCTAATAACGTAAATCCTCTGTGCCCTATTCCGGCCACAGGCAAATGGATCACTGAGGCAGAGCAAACTTACTCTGCAATAGTGGTTGTCAATCAATTGCTGGAACTACTTTCAAAGCACATGTGCTGGGGTGCTATTTTTTTGTGCGTTGATCTTCATTCTACATCTTGTTAGCATTTGAAAAAAATAATCTTTATTAGGCAATTGTGTAATGTGCAATGTGCCTGGGACAAAGTCTGATGGGTTTGGAAACAATAACAATATAACTGGGACCAGTAGGTGGTGCATAAAAAAATGAATTAAGGGATTTTTAAACACTAAAAGGAATGTTTATATGTTTTTCTACAAAAGTAACAGTTTGGATAAAATGTTAGCCTAGCAAGTATTTTCCTGAATTGGACCTATACATACCCTTTGGAGACTTGTATCCCCCTGTCATATGCCCCTATGCCAGTATTTCTATCAATAATCATTGCGTCTGTGGCTTACACTATGTAGTCCTTGATTCTGGTGTTCTGCCCTGATGCTGCTGCTCACATACCACTGGCCATGTTAAATCAGCAGTTGCTCCGTCCATCTTTTGGCTGTGACCTTTTCTAGATCGTTCTTTCTCACTGTTTTGAGATTGAAATGATCCCAAAGGGGCCGAGATTGTGACCCGGTGGGTTAAGGCACCACCTGCAATGCCTGCATCCTCTGTGGGCACTGGTTCTAGTCCTGGCTGCTCCATTTCTGGTCCAGCTCCCTCCAAATGCACCTGGGAAAGCAGTGGAAGATGACTTACTTGGGGTCTTGCACTGATGCGAAGACATGGGTGAAGCTCCTGGCTCCAGGCTTCGGTCTGCCCTATCGTTAGCCAACGTGGCCATTTGGGGAATGAACCATCAGATGGAAGATTGCTTACCCTGTGTCTTTCCTTCTTTCTCTATAACTCTGCCTTTCAAATAAATAAGTCTTTTTTTTTTTAAAGAAATGATCCCATAGTTAATTTTCAAATGTTTCAGAATGTACTTATTTTCCTCTGGGCCTACACTCCTATAGGAAATAGATCCCCTACTCTGTAATTCAAATTCTTCACTTCAGAGGGACTTTGAAAACAGTTTCTGTGTGGAGACCAAGGCAGAGTCTGGAATCTTTCCTTCATGTCTCTACTTTTAGTACTTTTTGCATAACAAAATTCCTTCATTTTTCTTCCTGAAGAAGTAAACTCTTCCTTGTTTCTCTACTGTAAATAGAAGCTTCTAAATGGATTGCAGGACTTGTGCATAAGTGGATGAATAGATACAGGAATGGTAGTATATGAACACAATGGCACATTTTCAGTCTTACAAAAGAAGGGAATCTTGTTATACGAGATAATGTGGATAAACTTAGACCCTTGCACTACGTGAGAAATTGTAGACACAGAAAGATCAATATTGAGTGATCTCACTTGTTTGCTGATTCCAAAATAAGTTGAATGTACACAATAGAGAGTAAAGTGCTGGTTGCCGGGGCCGGAGGTGTGGAGGAAGTGAGAGATGTTGACTTTCAGCTGTAAGATCAATGAGTCCTAGAGGTCTCTTGTAGAACATGATAATTACAGTTAATATTAATATTTATTATGCACTTGAAATCTGCTAAGAGGATAGAATCTTAAGTGCTATTAGGCACACAAAAGATAGCTACACAAGCTGATTGATAATTAACTTTATTATGAGAATCATTACCTTGGTACACTTACATCAAAATACCATGATGTATGCCAGAAATTGGTGGAATTTTAAAACTTGTCAATCAAACTTCAGTTTAATTCAGCTGGAAAAAAATATTTCCTCAAGTCCTCACTTGATTGGATTTTCTCCTGTGCCCTCCATCCTCATCTCCGCCTATGTTATTTGCCTAAGTTGTGCAGTGTTAACCCTCTTAGAGATGGGCATGGCGGGCCTAACAAGCTGGAGCTGTCAGCCGGTGTGGATCCGGGATGATCACAGCAGCCTGTCTGCTCATTTTCAACAGGAAGCACATTATCAGCAAAGCTGAAGCTGGTCTCCTAGAAAAATAAACAGATCTCTGCCTGCTCTTATGAAACTCACAGATCTCGGCAGAGTTAAGTTCCATGTTGCTGACAGATCATCAATTAAATGATGCCTGTGTGGAAACAGAAGTGGGAAGTGACTGGTGTGTGGCTTTTAGGAGGGCGACAGTGACTCTCATCAGATGCATCATTGCTGGATTAAAGAACAGAGAATGCCTTCCTCGCACTATTGTCTCTGCCTCCCAACAGCTCCCAGCAAAGGGCGTAACTGAAGTCGGTTAATGCTGTATCTTGCCCTTATTCATGTGCATGGTTACTTATCTACATGCTGTGTATTAGTTCCACTGGAGCAACAAGGGATGATTTCGAGAGCTTTGCTCCTTGGACCTTAATTAGACTCATACCTACTACAGTTCGATGGCCATGATTAGCCAAGGAATGGTTTTAAGGGTCTCTTGGTGATTATTTCAATTTTTTTTATATATTTAGTAAGGGCTACAGAATAATGTGCTTTTCTGGATTTGTCTACGTTGGATCATCTCTACTGTGGAATTTGTATCAACCCTATACGATGCATTGAAAACAGTGTGTGGAGTCAGGCTGACTTGTGCTATGCTACCCAGAGGCTATGTGATTTAGGCAGGTTCTTTATCCTCTTTGCGATTATTATTGCATATAAAAATAACAGCCACACAATTTATTGTGAAACTTGTCTCCAAATTTCAATGAGAAAAACCACTGAGCCCAAGAGTTTAGGAAAGTACATCTGTATGGTAGCCCAGATACAGGGAACTTTAGAAAGTTCACGGAGAGATGGGACTTTGTAATGTCCCTGAAGGATCTTGAATTGTTTCCACGTGATCAGGTACAGATAATACCGCGTGGATTCCGTTAATTCCTTTGCAGCACAATTCAGAGGCATGAGCCTGAAGAACAGGATCCTACGTCCGTATGTAGGGGTGCCAATTAAAATAATCTGCCAAAAATGTTTCAGCTCTAGTAAATGAAACTATGTTTAGAAAGAGTCACTCATAGATGCTGTCTTGAGTTTTCACAGAATTCTGTACCCATTTCTTATCCATGAGGGATATGTTCCAAGACCCCCAGTGGGGATACCTAAAATCAGGAGTAGTACCAACACTTCTATGTACTGTTTTTTCCTGTACAACTGGTTTTCAACTTAAGATAAGATTGTGTCCTGATAAGCCCAGTATAAGTTGAAAATATTCTTAATTGAAATGCATTTGACACACCTACCCTGCAGAGCAAGATTACAGTGTGGAGTATCAGTTTGTCCTTTTGATTATGCAGCGATTTGTGAGCTGCAGCTCATTGCCGTGGATCAGCGCTGTAGGACTATTATTTTTTGCATTGCGAGTCCAGGTAAAGAACAAAAATCACAATTTGAAGTATGCTTTCTACTGAAAGCGTTTGCTTTGGCACCATTATAAAATTGAAAGATGATGTAAATTGAACCATACAAGTCTGAGACTGTGTAAGTACTTAGGATAATGTCCATAAATAAAACCTAGTAAGAGATGAGTAACAATAACTAATAATAGAACAGTTACAACAATCTACTGTAATAAGTTAGTTATAAACGGTTCTGGGTCTTCCAGTGTAGTGTTTTTGGACCATGATTGACCATGGGTGCCTGTAGCCACAAGAAGCAAAACGTCACAGGAGGGGAACTGCTGTGTTAGCTTCAGAAGAGGTTTTCCTGATTTCTAAAGTTATCAGGACCCAGAGTTTCCCAACTGTGTCAGCAAAGGCAGACGTCATCCTTTGTAAACTGCGGAAGTTCAGCATCTACGGTCACTCACTGCTCTTCTTTGTTTCTTTTCACTGGAAAGATAAATGTCTCGGACCACAAGTAGGTCGTATAGCTACTCTTCAGTGATTTAGAATTTAAATGCTGCATTCAGATACCTGTCAGAGCCTCGCGATTGCTATAGGTTTCTTTATTTAGTAATTAAAAAAATTTATATATTTGAAAGAGTTGCAGAGAGAGAGGCAGAGACACAGAGAGATCTTCCACCCGCTGGTTCACTCCTCGAATGGCTTCTACAGCTAGGTCTAGGATAGGCTGAGGCCAGAGCCAGGAGTTTGTTCCAGGTCTCCTGGGGTGCAGGGGCCCAAGCAGTTGGGCCATCTTCCTGCTTTCCCAGGCTCACTAGCAGGAAGCTGGATTGGAAGTGGAGCAGCTGGGAATCGATCCAGTGCATTCATATGGGATGCCAGCATCACAGGTGGCAGCTTCACCTGCAATGCCACAATGCTGGCCCCACATTTAGTAGTTTTTAAATGCTATGAGAATACTTGGACGGCCGGCGCTGTGGCGCAGTAGGTTAAGCCTCCATCCCATATGGGCGCCAGGTCTAGTCCCTGCTGCCCCTCTTCCAATCCAGCTCTCTGCTATGGCCTGGGAGAGCAATAGAAGATGGCCCAAGTACTTGGGCCCCCACACCCACATGGAAGACCGGGAAGAAGCTCCTGGCTCCTGGCTTCGGATTGGTGCAGCAGCGGCTATTGTGGCCATCAGGGGAATGATCCAATGGGAGGAAAACCTCTCTGTCTCTCACTCTCACTGTCTGTAACTCTACCTCTCAAATAAATAATAAAATAAAATATCAAAAAGAAAACTTGGAAATATATTTTTCTATTATAATAAGATCTATTAGAAGAAAATCGTCCCGCCGTCGCCGCGGCTCACTAGGCTAATCCTCCACCTGCGGCGCCAGCACACCGGGTTCCAGTCCCGGTCGTGGCGCCGGATTCTGTCCCCATTGCCCCTCTTCCAGGCCAGCTCTCTGCTGTGGCCAGGGAGTGCAGTGGAGGATGGCCCAGGTGCTTGGGCCCTGCACCCCATGGGAGACCAGGAGAAGCACCTGGCTCCTGCCATCGGATCAGCGCGGTGTGCCAGTCGCAGAGTGCCAGCCGTGGCGGCCATTGGAGGGTGAACCAATGGCAAAAGGAAGACCTTTCTCTCTGTCTCTCTCTCTCACTGTCCACTCTGCCTGTCAAAAAAAAAAAAAAAAAAAAAAAGAAAAAAAGAAAAAAAGAAAAAAGAAAAAAAAGAAAATAATCCCAATGCGTAGATGATAAATTGAGAAATGTAATTAAATTATAATCTTGCTTTGTTCATTTTTAATAAATGAATTTAATTAAGTAAAACATTTTTCTTTATGATAATGCAAAATTAAATTTACCCAGGACACACTGTACTAAGGAGACCTATATAGTTACTTAAGTTTAATATTGGTGGTTTTAAAGACTGTTTCAGAAGATGTATGCATATAATAATAAATCATCTTATTGGAATCACTTTAGCTTGAACAAACATAAAATATAGAACATTTCTGGGAAAGATACATTTTAATAACTTCCATGTGTATTACTGCAAAGGTAAAAAATAAGATACTTTAGTTTTGCAAGGTTTAATTAAACACATCACATGGGCAATTGAATATGTGAATATTTTATTCAATGCCAAACTTTGACACAAAAATTTTTCTTACATTTTGCATTAGTGAACTTGGTGATTTAACAGGTTTATCAGAGAGCTAACTATGTGAATGATGGCGGGCTAATGAGGAATAATTAGTTTAAAATAGTAATGATCGTGACACAAAAGCTTGAATTGGTGTTTCTTCCTAGAACTGTTTCTGATGTATATTGATTTCTTTTTTAGGGTATAATTGTAATTTCTAGAATCTCTGCATTTACAAATATAAGATAAAAATATCATGATGCTATTGAAGACTAACTTGCCTTTTTATAACAAAAAGCTCTTGGCATTATTGAGTTGCAGCCTAATTTATAGGGCTTTCAGCTTCATATCTTTATAGATTAAAGAAAACCTGGCAAATATAAGTTATCTTTATTTTCTGTAAGCCTAAAACTGTCCAGCTATCATCCACATGCTTAATTAAATTTAACGAAGAACCTTCCTTGGATCACAGAACAAAAATCGACATTAGACCTACCCTACTTAAAAAGTTTTCTTTACTATCCTTTACTGAGTGTTAACACCAGAATTGTTAGTACTGGGTTTTGTTCATCATCCAGAAGCCCATCCTACTATATAGCCTTCTGATACTGGTTGAGCTCCTTCCTGTGCCAAAACGCAGAAATCTATCCCTGTGCTCTGTGCGGGAAACGGCTGAAGGAGGTGAGTGCTTCCCAGAGGTGCCAGCTCCTCGCTGCACAGCACATTAGAAGCTGTAGACTCTCAGTTCCTCTCAGCCTACTGTGGTTATACTGACGTGCAAATGGGGCTCTTCTGTTTGCTTGTGATCTTTTTACTGTTCCTGCTGCTCATATTTTAAAAGCAATAGCATATATGCTTTCGCTACTGAAGTTTTCATGTGTAATTCAAAAATGGAATAGTAGTACCGATCCGATTTCCAAAGTGACAGCAATTGCAGTCATCCTCAATGGATGAAGCTGTGGTTTGCAATACTCATCGTTTCGGTTACTTTGCCTTACGGACAGCATTCTGTCTGATGAAAAGTCATCCCCTTCCAGATAACATATTCTGTGGCCATCTTCAGTTTGATTCAACATCAAGGACAGAAAGGAAAGAGAGATAATAAGCAGGTACTATGCAAAATTGAGGTTGTTTTCAATGAAGACTTGGGAGACTTTAACCATTGATATAGAGATGTAAACATGGATCACAATCAACTTTGGGAAAAATCATTCAACAATGATTAAGTCTTGGCTGCTTATCTATAAGTAACCAATGCCATAGAATTAATGTGTGTTAAATCAATGTAAAGAACTTAGTTTCTCACATATATAAACTAGGTAATATTACTTTTGCCATTAATATATTTTGAACTTTCTGTAATTTTGCTAACTCTGTTGGAGCTAGAAGAACATGAGTTTAAGAAGTTTTTTCATTTACCCTGTCCAGCAGTTAGCCCAGCTTATATATCCTCTTAGATTTGCAAGCTGAAATTCATTTTGCAGTAGAATACATGATGAACTGGGAAGTATTAATAATGCTGCTTCTTATTCACCTACTCAATGTCAAAATGTAACAGACTGATTAAAGAGAAAGAAGACATGAATAGAATGACAGAAAACACATTAAAGTTTAATCACTACAGGCTGATCTAAGACAGGCAGCTGACAAGCGGGAAAGAAATTACATTTGGGTCAGGGAGATGGCAGTGTTGTTTAAGAAGCTACATGAATTCCTTCAGTAGGGGAAAGCGGATGGCAGAATTAGGGTGGAAAAACAGAAAATATCTTTCTGCTTTCTAGCGTAACTACTTAGCCCTTTTAAATCCCAAACAAAGTGAGATGGTGTTTTTAATGTGAATGTATTGGAATAAAAGCATGTGTGAACTCTTACTGGGGTGGAATCTTCTCATGGAACTGAAGAGAGTTTCTTATAAAGTCTGTGGGGAAGAAGTCCCTGAAGTGGCCCCTATCAGTCAGATACACGCGATCAGGTGAATTTCAAGTGAAAAAATGTTTATCATAGACTGCAAACCTGTAAGAGTGAAAGTGTACATTTTTAAAAACCATGTCTTTTTTTATATTTTAACTTTTATGTAATGAATATAGATTTCCAAAGTACAGCTTATGGATTACAATGGCTCCCCCCGCCCATGACTTCCCTCCCACCCACAACCCTCCCGTTTCCCGCTCTCTCTCCCCTTCCATTCACATCAAGATTCATTTTCAATTTTCTATATATACAGAAGATCAGTTTAGTATACATTAAGTAAAGATTTCAACAGTTTGCACCCACAGAGAAACACAAAGTGAAAAATACTGTTTGAGTACTCGTTATAGCATTAAATCTCAATGTACAGCACATTAAGGACAGAGATCCTACATGAGGAGTAAGTGCACAGTGAATCCTTTTGTTGACTTTACAAATTGACACTCCTGTTTATGGCATCAGTAATCTCTCTATGCTCCAGTCATGAGTTGCCAAGGCTATGGAAGCCTTTTGAGTTCACCGACTCTTATCTTATTTAGACAAGGTCATAGTCAAAGTGGAAGTTCTCTCCTCCCTTCAGAGAAAGGTACCTCCTTCTTTGATGACCCGTTCTTTCCACTGGGATCTCACTCACGGAGATCTTTAATTTAGGTGTTTTGTTTTTTTTTTTTTTTTTGCCAGAGTGTCTTGGCTTTCCATGCCTGAAATACTCTCATGGGCTTTTCAGCCGGATCTGAATGCCTTTAGGGCTGATTCTGAGGCCAGAGTGCTATTTAGGACATCTGCCATTCTATGAGTCTGCTGAGTATCTCACTTCCCATGTTGGATCACTCTCCCCTTTATTTATTCTGTCAGTTAGTATTAGCAGGCACTAGACTTGTTTGTGTGATCCCTTTGATTCTTATTCCTTTCATTATGATCAGTTGTGAACAGAAATTGATCACTTGGACTAGTGAGATGGCATTGGTACATGCCACCTTGATGGGAATGAATTGGAATCCCCTGGTATGTTTCTAACTCTACCATTTGGGGCAAGTCAGCTTGAGCATGTCCCAAATTGTACATTTCTTCCCTCTCTTATTCCCACTCTTATGTTTAACAGGGATCACATTTCAGGTAAATTTCAACACTTAAGAATAACTGTGCATTAATTACAGAATTAAACCAGTAGTATTAAGTAGAACAGACAAAAAAAGTACAAAGGGGGATAACGTATTAAGTTGTTCATTAACAGTCGGGGCTATGCTGATCAAGTCACCGTTTTTCATAGTGTCCATTTCACTTCAGCAGGTTTCCTTTTTGGTGTTCAGTCAGTTGTCACCAATCAGGAAGAACATATGATATTTTTCCATTTGAGACTGGCTTATTTCACTCAGCATGATGTGTTCCAGATTCCTCCATTTTGTTGCAAATGACTGGATTTCATTGTTTTTTACTGCGGTATAGTATTCTAAAGAGTACATATCCCATAATTTCTTTATCCAGTCTACTGTTGATGGGCATTTAGGTTGGTTCCAGGTCTTAGCTATTGTGAATTGAGCTGCAATAAACATTAGGGTGCAGACCGCTTTTTTTTTTTTTTTGCCAATTTAAATTCCTTTGGGAAAATTCCAAGGAGTGGGATGGCTGGGTCGAACGGTAGGGTTATATTCAGGTTTCGGAGGAATCTCCAGACTGACTTCCGTAGTGGCTTGAGTAGTTTGCATTCCCACCAACAGTGGGTTAGTGTCCCTTTTTCCCCACATCCTCACCAGCATCTGTTGTTGGTAGATTTCTGAATGTGAGCCATTCTAACCGGGGTGAGGTGAAACCTCATTGTGGTTTTGATTTGCATTTCCCTGATTGCTGGTGACCTTGAACATTTTTTCATGTGCCTGTTGGCCATTTGGATTTCCTCTTTTGAAAAATGTCTGTTGAGGTCCTTGGTCCATCTCTTAAGTGGGTTGTTGGTTTTGTTTTTGTGGAGTTTCTTGATCTCTTTGTAGATTCTGGTTATTAACCCTTTATCTGTTGCATAGTTTGCAAATATTTTTTCCCATTCTGTCAGTTGTCTCTTCACTCTCCTGACTGTTTCTTTTGCAGTACAGAAACTTCTCAATTTGATGCAATCCCAATAGTTGATTTTGGCTTTGACTGCCTGTGCCTCCGGGGTCTTTTCCAGAAACTCTTTGCCTGTGCCAATATCTTGAAGGGTTTCTCCAAAGTTCTCTAATAACTTGATGGTGTCAGGTCATAGATTTAAGTCTTAAATCCAAGTTGAGTGGATTTTTGTGTAAGATGTAAGGTAGGGGTCTTGCTTCATGATTCTGCACGTGGAAATCCAATTTTCCAAGCACCATTTATTGAATAGACTGTCCTTGCTCCAGGAATTGGTTTTAGATCCTTGATCAAATATAAGTTGGCTGTAGATGTTTGGATTGATTTCTGGTGTTTCAATTCTGTTCCATTGGTCTATCCATCTGTTTCTGTACCAGTACCATGCTGTTTTGATTACAAATGCCCTGTAGTATGTCCTGAAATCGGTATTGTGATACCTCCGGCTTTGTTTTTGTTGTACAGGATTGCTTTAGCTATTCGAGGTCTCCTGTGTCTCCATATGAATTTCAGCATCATTTTTTCTAGATCTGAGAAGAAGTCTCTGGTATCTTGATTGGGATTGCATTGAATCTATAAATTCCTTTTGGGAGAATGGACATTTTGATGATGTTGATTCTTCCAATCCATGAGCATGGAAGATTTTTCCATTTTTTGGTATCCTCTTCTATTTCTTTCTTTAAGGTTTTGTAATTTTCAACATAGAGATCCTTAACGTCCTTGGTTAAGTTTATTCCAAGGTATCTGATTGTTTTTGTAGCTATAATGAATGGGATTGATCTTAGAAGTTCTTCCTCAGTTGTGGCATTGCTTGTGTATACAAAGGCTGTTGATTTTTGTGCACTGATTTTATATCCTGCCACTTTGCCAGACTCTTCTATGAGTTCCATAGTCTCTTAGTAGAGTTCTTTGGATCCTCTAAGTAAAGAATCATATCATCTGCAACTTCATTCCTTTATGGTCTGAGAAGCTGCATGGTATGATTCTAATTCTTTTGAATTTGCTGAGACTTGCTTTATGGCCTAGTATGTGGTCAATCCTAGAGAAGGTTCCATGCACTGCTGAGAAGAATGTAAATGCTTTATGTGTAGGATGCAAAGTTCTGTAGATATCTTTTAGATCTATTTGGGCTATAGTATTGTTTAAATCTACTGTATTCTTGTTGATCTTCTGTCCTTTTGATCTATTTCTGAGAGTGGAGTATTGAAGTCCCCCAGTACTATTGTATTGGGGTCTAAGTCTCCCTTTAAGTCCCTTAACATATCTTTTAAATAGAACAGCGCCCTGTAATTAGGTGCATATACATTTATAATAGTTACATCTTCCTGTTGGATTGAACCCTTAATCATTATATAGTGCCCCTCTTTATCTCTCTTAACAGTTTTTGTATTAAAGTTTATTTTGTCTGATATTAATATGGCTACACCTGCTTTTTTTGGTTTCTGTTAGCATGGAATATCTTTTTCCAACCTTCACTTTCAGTCTGCATCCATCTTTGTTAGAGAGATGTGTTTCTTGTAGGCAACAAATATTTGGGTTTTGTTCCTTAATCCATGCAGCCAGTCTGTACCTTTTAACTGAATAGTTAAGTCCATTAACGTTAAATGTGACTATTGATACATAGTGACTTTGCCCTGGCATTTTCCTGGAAATATTTTCTAGCATATGCTTTGAGCTTCCTACGTTCTTTTACTGGTAGGTGTTCTTCCTTTACCTTCTTTCATATTGATGGCCGTGTTTCTGTGTTTCTGAGTGTAGCACATCTTTAAGTATCTTTTGCAGGGCCGGACGAGTGGCGGCAAACTCTTTCAATTTCTGTTTGCTATGAAAGGTCTTTATTTCACCTTCATTCACAAATGAGAGCTTAGCAGGATATAATATTCTGGGCTGGCAGTTTTTCTCTCTTAGCACCTGTGCTATGTCTCACCATTCCCTCCTAGCCTGTAGTGTTTCTGATGAGAAGTCTGCTGTGAGTCTGATTGGAGATCCTCTGAGAGTAATCTGACATTTCTTGCACATTTTAGGATCTTTTCTTTCTGTTTCACTGTGGTGAGTTTAATTACCACGTGTCATGGTGAGGATCTCTTTTGGTCATGTTTACTGGGGGTTCTATGAGCTTCCTGTACTAGGATGTCTCTGTCCTTCTCCAAACCCGGAAAGTTCTCTGCTAGTTTCTCACTAAAAAGGCCTTCTAATCCTTTTTCTCTCTCCATGCCTTCAGGAACTCCTAGAACTCGAATGTTGGTTTTTTTTAATAGTATCCTGTAGATTCCCAACAATATATTTTAGATTTTTAATTTCCTCTTCTTTTCTTTGGTTTGACTGTATGTTTTCCTGTGCTCTAAGTCCAATATTCTCTCTTCTGTTTCACTGACTCTGTTTTTTATACTTTCTAATGTGTTTGTCATTTGATCTATTGAGCTCTTCATTTCATTTTGATTTCTCTTCACTATCACGTTTTCCTGTTCTACTAGTTTCTGCATTTCATTTTGATTCTTCCTTAAAATTTCATTTTCACGAGAGAGATTTCCAATCCTGTCCAATAAGGATTTCTGTAGTTCAAGGATTTGCTTTTGAAAACTTCTAAATGTTCTTATCATAAATTTTTTGAAATCCATATCTTGCATTTCTTCTATCTCATCATCTTCATAATCTTGGCTTGGGGTGTTATTTTTTTTATTTGGAGGTGTCATAGTGTCATCGTTGATCTTGTTCCCTTGATTTTTGTGTTTGTTGCTTGGCATTGTTAATTCTTTTTCCCTCACTGTTTTATATATATATATATATATATATATATATATATATATATATATACTATGTCTGTGTTAAGTGGACTGCTTGCTCTTGGAGGAGCCTTGGAGGCTTGAGATGGGTGTGGCCTGAGAGCTCTGCTTGATTCTTCTGGGTTACAGGTGTGCAAAGGTGACACCCTCAGGTTATGCGTGGTAAATCTCTCTCTTTTTATTTACTTATTTATTTATTTATTTTATTTTTTATTCAGGAGGTAAGAAATACCACACCGCATGGCTGTGCAGAATTGATGGTATTTAGCTTCTGATCTCTGGCTTCTACCCAAAGAGTCTGTGCGGGCCCAGTTTCTCCGGCAGACTCCCACTGGGTTGCCTAGGCTACTGAATTGTAGCGCCTCAGTTCCTTAACTCTACCCTTTTGTTATGTATATCCAGAGTGGGGCCTGCTCTTTGTCTCTTGCTCACCTTTGCAAGGTTGGCAGAGAGAGAAACTCATCAGTACCAGTACCCCCCTCCACTTTTTTTTTTCCCTTCTCTCCTGTAGTCAGTCTGGTGAACTTTCCCTCCTCAAGCCCACTTCCCTCTAGATTCTGACTGCCGTTTCCCCGCCAATGTCTCGGGTTACTGAGCTCACCTCCCCTTCCAGCGCCAATGTGTGGACTTGGAGCCCTGGGCGTCCCTGCTCTTCCCGCTGGTCGTCTGTGTCACATCCACTCCCCTTCCAACACTGGCATGCAGACCCTGTGGCTCCCGCGGCTCAGCTTCCGCGTGGTGGGCGACCTTGCTCTCCCAGTAGGTCCTCCGAGTCACAGCCACTAGATCCGGAAGAGTTTCCTCTGCAATTTTTTCCTGATCCTTTTTCTGAGGCTAGCATAACTCCACTTTTATTAAACTAAATTTTCCCGGACTATCGGTGCATGCCCTCACTATTCCACCATCTTGGCTCCGCCCCCTGGATCTTCAAAACCATGTCATTTTATTCATACCCTCAAAGAAACTCAAGTGATTGTCAAACAAGGGATAAACCTATTTTAACCGCCTACCTAAGAGTGTTCAGCTTCCTTACCATAGCATTTAATAGGATCTACATTATGAACCCAAATCCACTTACCTTCCACTTCTCTTGTTTACAAATCCAATAACTCAATCACATATGAAAGTATCCACTGTTGTCAAACAGAACCCCCTAGGCTGGCAGAAGGTTGGGAGGAACAGGGGTATACTAGAAAATTGTCAACCTGTACCACCAAAGTCTGTCATACAAGGTTCAACTCAAATATTTCAATCTCAAATCTCTTCTGTTCTCTTACCCTCAAGGAAGAGATAGTAACTAGTCTATCTTCCTTATTCATGTGTTTGACCATTTACCTATACTTACCCTTTGCAACTTTTACTTTTCATCTCCTATAATAGGTATCTATTTGCATTATTTATTAATCTCTAGAATTGTAAGATCCTGAAGAGCATGGAACCTTGGACACATTTTGCTAACTACCATCCGTCTATATTCATATGATAAGTCATTTATTTATTCTATAAACTCTTTACGCTCCAGGAATGTTTCAAGGCACTCTGGACACTAACTTGAGAGAGAGGGAGAGAGAGATATTTTGTCCTAAAGGTCCAGTACTCTGCAGAGAGTTTGCATATGTTGCCATTTAATGATTTTAAATACAGTGACATTTGTGACAAGCAGATAGTTCAGTAACTAGAGAAAACGTATTTATGAGAGATCATGAGAGAGGAGGTTGGATGATTAGAGATGTGGCATGAAGCCCTTGTATACTGTGCAGTAGTAGAGCTCTATACTAAAGGTATCGGGCATTTCAAGTTCCACAATCTTGGATTCTGAAAATTGAAATGTGAGTCCAGTCTAAATGTTGTTGAGGTTAAACATTTTAAGAAATGATGAAGTTGAATCTCAGACAGTAGTGAAGATAATAGAAAGTGCAAGACAGATCTGAGCTAACTTTTATGAAGACCTGTCAAAATCTAGTCCTTGCTTTGTTGTGAGAAGCATGGTGATGAAGGAATTACACATAACTCTAGGGGTTGGCATTGGTGCATGACAGATAAGGTTGCTACCTGTGATGCTGGCATCCCCTGTGGGCACTGGTTCATGTCCCTGCTCATCCACTTCAGACCCAGCTCCTTGCTGATGGCCTGAAAAGGCACTGAAGGATGCTTCAAGTGCTTGGGCTCCTGTCACCCACATGGCAGATCTGGATGAAGCTCCTGGCTCTTGGCTTTGGCCTGGCCCGGCCGTGGCCACTGTGACCATCTGGGGAGTGCACCAGCAAAGAAAGGTCTTTCTCTATCTGTTTCTTTGACTTTCAAAAAACCAACTCTGCAGTTTGTAACTTAGATGAGGGAAAGAGAGCAGGGGAAGTAGGTTTGGGAATAAAAAGAA
Source organism: Oryctolagus cuniculus (assembly GCF_964237555.1). Classification (NCBI taxonomy): domain Eukaryota; kingdom Metazoa; phylum Chordata; class Mammalia; order Lagomorpha; family Leporidae; genus Oryctolagus; species Oryctolagus cuniculus. The sequence goes on along the minus strand of NC_091439.1, from coordinate 137,315,814 downwards.
TACTGTTTTTCTTTTTAAGAAAGAGATTTGCTTGTTTATTTAAAATAGTGTCAGAGAAACAGAGAAAGATCTTCCACTAGGTGCTTTACTCCCCAAATGCCTGCAACGGTGGGGGCTGGACCAGGCCAAGCCCAGGAGCCCAGAACTACATCTGAGTCTTCCATGAGGGTTACAGGATTCTTCTGCTGGTTTCCCAGGCACATTAGCAGGGAGCTGGATTGGAACTGGAGCAGCCAGGACTCAAACCACAGTTCTGATACGGGATGCCAGAATCAAAAGCAGCAGCTTAGCTTGCTGAACCACAATGCCAGTCCATGATAGTTGGAAGCAAACGAGTTTAGTGTGTGTTGGGGGGGGGGGTGGAGATTGAAGGTCCCTGGAACAAAAGGGGTCAAGCAGCTGCAAAGCTGGGGTTGTAAGTTGCTCATTCTCAGTGTTTCTGTTGACTTGGAAGACAGGAGATACTGGACAGGAGGGGAAGACTACCCAACAGTGGCAAAACTACTTGGAAGAAAGTGTGCAGATTCCCTGAACGTGAGTCTAGGAAAATAAAGAGGAATTCTTGCGAGAAATAACCCCCGAACATAGCCCACGAGGGGCACACGTCGCCATCGTTGGTTAAGATCTGGGCACCAAGACTTCTGTTGTGAAAATGAAAATGCATTACATGGGGTGGAAAATTTATCAGCAACCACCATGGTACCTGTGTGATCCCAGGGACAGACTCTGATGAAAGAAGCCAGAGGGAAAACAAAACAACAACAGAGGAAACAAGGAGCCTAGAAGTCATCGAGCACCTCTTACATTAGGTCTCTAAGATTTCCTAGGCATCTTTGAGACTTTATTATTTTTCAGAAATGAAAAAAAAATATATTACAGTGGCTAAAGACTTGGTATGTCATGGTAGAGGTGACTCAGGTCTTAAAATCATTATCTTACCATCACATTAACCTGATAATTCTGAGAATGATGATGGAGTTGTAAAATCCATTTCCCAGTGATATATGCAACGTAGTGCTGTGTGCATTATACATCACATATTTAACCCTATTAAGATTCTCAAGAAATAATTTAAATACAAGAAAACTGAGAAAACAGAAGAGTCTAGTAATATGACCGTTATCACACAGCTCATTAGAGTGGCGGAATCCAGATTCAGATTAAGATGCAATTGATTTTCCTGCTTAAGTTCTTAACCATTACATGTATTGCCTCAAGGCTCCTTAATCTCTGGACAAGAACCCAGTCAGACAAGTGGATTTTTTTTAAAAATTTATGATTCACTGTATTGGTGGCATATTCTTATTTAATACACATTTAAGAAATCAGGTACTATAACAATTGAATCTTGTAAGTGACAGCTCTCATTATGTTCTTAATGCTCTTCACTCAAAAAATTCATCTCATATCCAAGTAGGATATGTCTTATGCTAGCGTCCTGTGCTTCAAACAGCAGCCCAGCAGAAGCTCATTAGGAAAGTCTATTCTAAACAAGGGTTTATCTTGCTGTAAGAAATGAAAGAAATTTTATTTTTTGTGACAGCCCAAAGAAGATAAGGGTTGATTTGCAGTTGCATCTGGAGTTGTCGTTAGGCTCTCTTGTTGGAATGACTAACATTTATACAAAGTCAGAGTTAGGTGTTCCAGAAAAATGACAACTGGACATGGCTTTTCAGTCAGTGAGGGGAAGTAGCTGAGGCAAGTTATTATATTAGAACAAAACATAAGAAAATTAGAAAAATGTGGAATGATGATGACATTTACAGACTAAGTCATGCTAATTATTTGCCAATCAACTCAAAAGCAATTATTTTTAAAAATAGTATGGCTGCAGGGACAGTGCATTAATTCTTAACAGAGGGAGTCTGACATTTCTTCTTTTCTTTCAAGATGGCTACTAAATAACAGGCATTTTCCTCACCAAAATCTTTAATGAAAAATATTTTGTAGAAATTACCATGCGTAGCAGCACCCTGGATTTAGAATCAGGAATCAGAGGATAAACAAAAAATAAAGGTAGATTGGAAATTCAAGAAGGGATTTAAGAGCTGCGAAATTAAGTATAATCAGGGTGTGAGTTGTACATAAACCATTGCCAAGCTGTGAGACTTCTGTGCCAATGTGCTCATATAAAATATGGCACCTCTGTTGCCAGTAAACAAAAATAACAGTTAGTGGTTTAAAACCTTAAAACTTAAGTTTGCTTAAGCAAGAGTGAGATACTTTCATTATCATGTTCTGTCCTTTTTGCAAGTTACATGTTATACTTTTGTATTTAAATGTATCATAGTAGTAGATTGTAAAAAATTTTAAATGGTAGTGGATATAAAATGATAGCCCATAACAAATGCCATGCAGATTATGGTGGGGATACATTTAATTAATATAATTCAATATAATTGGTAGCTATAATTTTTCAGTTAATAATGTTTTAATTTATAGAATATTGTGCATTTAATAGTATCAGTGATGGAAACATTATTTCACATAGCCCAGAATGTATTTCCCTAAGTTAAGAAGGGAGATACAGTACCTGTCAGTTTAAATGTTGCATGTATGATACACGACAAAGTTCAGAATAATTGGGAAAGGAAATCTAGAATTATTAAATTGATGTTCTATTTATGTTGTGCCAGGAAGATTTAATTGGGAGTAGAATTTCCAAAGCTATACAATTGGTTGTCAAGTGTATTAGTTTTCTATCATTGCTGTAAAAAAGTATACAAAATTGGAAGCTTGAGGTGTTCCCAATTTACTATCTCACAGTTTTCACAGGTCGCAAACCCAGTAGTGGGGCTTAGCTGGTTCTCAGCTTCATCTAAAACCAAGCTTTTGGGCTGCAGGCTGTAGGGAAGAACCCATTTTCCAATTCATTCAGGTTATTGACAAATTTAATTCCTTAAGATTGCAGAACTGAGGGACTTATTTCCTTACGAGCTTTAGCCAGGAGGTCACTGCTACTCGTCGAGTTTCAAACTTCCCTCACCTCCTGGCCCCCAGCACCTTCACACCTAGCAGTGACCAATTAAAGTCTTCTCCCACTTCATCTCTCTCTGATACTCCCCTGCCTCAGCTCTGTGCCCTTCCTCTTCATTACTGGTCAAAAGGTGTTTCTGTAGTTTCAGTTGTAATGCCTCCCTGTTCATCTCCACATTTATTTATTTGTCTCCTCTTGTTTTTTTCTTAGACTTGCTCAGGGTTTGCCAATTTTGCTTGTTTATAAAGAACCATCTCTTCATCTCACTTGTTTTTATTATTTCTTTCCTTCTATTGGTTTGGGGTTTGGTTTATTCTTGTTTTTCTAGTTCTTGGAGGACAGTGATAGGTGGCATTTTTTAAGACTTTTCTGTCTTTGTTTGACGTAAGCATTGACTATCTAGTCTTCTCAGTTAGTACTGCTTTTGCTGTATCTTATGGGCTTTGCTGTGTTGTGTTTATCATTTCATTTGTTTTGAGAAACTTTTAAAATTTCCTTCTTCATTTCTTCTTTGAGCCATTGGTTGTCCATGAGTTAATTCTTTGATTTCCATGTATTTGTATGGTTTCCAAAGCTTTAATTGCTATTAATTTCTAGTTTTACTGCACTGTGGTCTGAAAAGAGAGGCAATATCCTTCAAAGTGATTAACACTTTGATATAACAGGAATGTACCCAAACAGAATGAAGCCCTTCTACAACAAACCAGGAGCTAACATCGTACTGAACAGGGACAAGCTGAAAGCATTCTTTCTGTGATTCGGAACAACACGTGATCCCACTGTGCCCAGTTTGATGCAGCATAGCACTGGAAGTTCCTCCCAGAGCAACCAGGAAGAGAATGAAATTAGGGGCACTGAAACTGAAAAGGAGGAAATCAAATTCTCACTGATTACAAATATCGTGATCTTTTACAACAAAACCCACAAAGAACCCCATGCAAAGTTTATTTGACCTAATAAAAGTATAGAGCAGAATTTCATATACAAAAGCAACATGCGAAAGTCAGTAGTGTTTCTCTACACCAATAGTGAATTATCTTCAAGAGAAATCAAGAAAGCAGTTCTATCTCCAATAACTACAACCAAAACAAAACAAAAATGGCGGAATAATTTTTTTTAAAAAAGCTTCATTTATTTATTTGAAAGTCAGAGTTTCACAGAGAGAGAAGGAGATGCAGAGAGAGAGAAAGAGAGAGGTCTTCCATCCGCTGGGTTACTCCCCAGTTAGCCACAATGGCCATGGGTGCACTATCCGAAGCCTGGAGCCAGGAGTTTCTTTTAGGTCTCCCACGTGGGTGCTGGGGTCCAAGGATTTGGGCCATATTGCACTGCTTTCCAAGGTCATAGCAGAGAGCTGGATCAGAAGTGGAGCAGCTGGGTCTCGAACCGGTGCCCAGATGGGATGCTCCCACTGCAGGCAGTGGCTTTACCCGCTACGCCACAGCACCAGCCCCAGGAATAAATTTAACCAAAAGAGAAAAGGATCTGTGTGGTGAAACTTATAAAACATTGATACAATATTACAAAGAATTGAAAAGGCTCATACAGCGTTATTGTATTTGACACCATGTTCATAGAGAGGAAGAATAAATATCATTAAAACGCCCATAGTAGTCAAAGCAATTTGTAGTTTCAGTCCAATATCAATCAAAATTACAATGATGTTTTTCACACAAAGAAAAGTCAATCTTAAAGTTTGCATGGAACTACAAAAAAATTCCAAATAGCCAAAGCAATCTTGAGTAAAAAGAACAAAGCAGGAGACATTGCAGTCTTATTCCAAAATACACTTCAAAGCTATAGTAATTAAAACAGTATAAGAATAAGTATTGGTATAAGAATAGACACATAGACCAGTAGAACAGAAAAGAGCACCAAGGAAAAACCCCCCATCTAAGCCAAAAAAAATCTTCGAAAAGTTTACTACAAACAAGTGTTAGAGCAAGGACAATTTTTTCAATAAATGGTGCTAGAAAAATAAATATTCCCACAGGGAAGAATTAACCTAGACCTCAGTCTATAACCATGCACAAAAGTCAACTATAATTGGATTGAAGACTTACTTGTAAGACTTTAGCAAAACAAAACAAAACAAAACAAAACAAAGCAAAGCAAAACAAAACGCTGGCACAGCGGCTCACTTGACCAATCCTCCACCTGCCACACTGGCACCCTGGGTTCTAGTCCTGGTCGGGACGCCAGTTCTGTCCCAGTTGTTCCTCTTCCAGGCCAGCTCTCTGCTGTGGCCCAGGAAGGCAGTGGAGGATGGCCCAAGTGCTTGGACACCTGCACCTGCATGGGAGACCAGGAGGAGGCACCTGGCTCCTGGCTTTGGATTGGCACAGCGCACTGGCCGTAGAGGCCACTTTGGGGGTGAACCAACAGGAGGAAGACCTTTCTCTGTTTCTCTCTCTCTCACTAACTCTGCCTGTCAAAAAAAAAAAAAAAAAAAGACTTTAGACTCTGAAGCTACGAGAGGACAACACAAGAGAAATGCTTCAGGACATTGTTTCAGTCAATTTTCTGTTGCCAATAACATAATAGCATAAGAAGGAGTTACGTCTGATGATGAGCTGGCAGGGTCCTGAGGCAGCCAGGGCGTCACATGATGAGAGACGGAAAGCATGTGCGGGACCTAGTCAAACTGGTTTTTAGAGCAGATCCATGGTTAGGAAAACACATTAACCTACTAATCCATGAATCACCCAAATTGATTAATTCATTTATGAGGGCAGAGGCTTCATTACCTCTTTTTTTAAAGACTTATGTATTTATTTGAAGTGCAGAGAGAGAGAGGGAGAGAGAGAGGGAGAGGAGGAGAGAGATCTTCCATCTGCTGGTTTATTACCCAAGTGGCTGCAACCACCAGAGCTGTGCTGGTTCGAAGCCAGGAGCCAGGAGCTTCTCCTTGGTCACCCACGTGGGTGCAGGGGCCCAAGCACTTGACTCATCTTGTCCTGCTTTTCCAGGCACATTAGAAGAGAGCTGGATCAGAAGAGAAGAAGCTGGGACTGGAACACATGCCCATATGGGATGCCAGCCCCACGGGCGGAGGCTTAAGCTGCTATGCTGCAGTGCCAGCACCCTTAATTACATCTTAAAGGGACCAGCTGATCATCTTCTCAGTATTTCTTGGTAGAGAACAAATGTAATGTGGGTTTTGGAGGGACAAACCATAGTCAAATGATAGCAGTTCCCTAGGACGAAGTAGTGCATGTTCCTCACTGTGCCTCTTAGGTGGTAGGTAGTTGCCCCCACCCTGCAGCAGTGATTCTGCCCTCTGAATTCTCACAGCTGGTTTCTGGTCTCCTCTTACACAACATGTCCCTGTTGCTGTTGTCAGTCTCCACTGCTGTCTCTGCTGCCTGACGTGTTTGCCTTTTATTATTCTTCTCTTCCCCTTTCTTGTTTCCTATTTCTTCCCATACTGAAAAATCACCTGTTACATCATACAAAGTTCAAAGTGTACAGGTTATGCTTTCTGTCTCCACTTCTAGTTCACTCAATCCACAGTTAAACCACAAAACCCCTTCCTTTTTCCCTCACTTCTGTCCCCAGGCATATCAATGTCACTTGAATTCAAAATACGGTGGATGTTTTCCATACTGTCTTCCCGGCTCTCTCTGCTATATTATGGATCCTCCTTCTATCCCTTAAATACCAGCGTTTCCTCAGATACTCACTTATTATCTCTTCCTGTTGTTCTCACCACTCCTCCCCTCTCCCGCCATGATCCTTCTCCCCAGGAGACCTCGTGGATTCTCAGCATTGCACTGTCTGATTCTGGGGATCACCCTCAAGTGGACATCCCCACCCGCACCAAAACATCTCTTCAGGCTTCCAGTTCGTATGTCTGATTCTCAGAGGGACACCACTCCCTTCACAGGCTGGGTTCCTGAACAGTGGATACAGAGACAGCTAAGTGTGCAAACTGCTCACTAAGCACCACGTCAGGAAGGGAGAGGGAGAAGGTGTGCTCGGAGAGAAATGTTGGACCTCATGCAGGCCTGATTGTCGTCTCTGCTGACCCAACTATTGCCCAGAGAGGGTTCCTGCATTAGCTCAAAGTGATGGGCTTCTCAGAGCACACTTTCTTTACTTGACTTACTCATTGATGGCAGCCACCCCGGGAGGGGTGTGGTCACGGATGTCTGGGCAGCTGAAGCAGGCTCTGCAGGAACCAATGGCTGCAACAGTCTATGCTGTATTCCTTGATGGAGGGTCTGCGTGGCACACGACATGTGACTGCCCCTCCTGGGTGCTTCCACATTCCTGATGTCATCTGAGGTTCTCACTGCCCCTTGGCTGCAGGCACCTTAAATCTCTCCAGTAAATTCGTTAATTCAACTAAAAGTTGTTGAACACCTAAGAAATGCTAGACTCTATTCAAGCGAAGAGGGGTTATTCAGTGAACATAATACAGTGTCAGCCCGAAGGAAGCTTACAGTTTCAGTAAATAATCAAATAGCTATTCTTTCAGGAAGTAGTAATGTCCTTTCTCCTGGCCCCATAGTTCCATGCAAGCACTGAGCTGGGCCAGCTCTCCTGGCATCTCTCTCCACAGTAGAGGTTTGCTCTCAGTTCATGCTCTACAGCAGAGCACAGTGAGGTAGCCATGTGGGATAGTTGTGTCTGCACAACAGATTCAAGCACAACTCGTATGAGGCGGGGAACAGAGTGCAGAGGACCTCAATATCTAGATTCGGCGATGGCAGGGGTGGCAGCTTGGGTAAGATCTTTGAGTGGCAGCCCTGAAATTAAATTCTACAACTTGTTTTATCTGCAATAAAATGCGCATTGAAATTCATTTGTTTCTTTTCTATATTTTAGTTCTCAATTGAGCTAATCTTGGGAATAGAAGAGTATTATATTTTAAACCATTTTCAAATTTCATCATATAGTACAGTAGATGAAGAGAAGTGTTATGGTGAATAATCCGACAAGCAGTACAAGAAGGTAAGAATAGGTAGCAGATAATTTTTAAAGGCCTATCAGTAGATACCTCTCTGAAGAGGTGACATTTTGAGCAGAAAGTTACTTAAAGTGGCTCAATTACTGGACTGGACGTCACTTATGTTTCCCTAACTTCTCTGTCTTTTGGATCTTGGCTTCTACAGAGATGGCTCATTTTCATATTCAGCCTCTTACTCAGCTTAATCATTACAAAACCCATGCCAACTGTTGTTAAGTTCAGTTTACGTTACTGAAAATGGGTAGGTGTTCATGTAGAGGAGGTATATGCATATACCTCCTCTCATATACAGTTCTACATATACGGAACTCATATGCAGTAGAACTCATATACAGTTCTACAACTTCCAGTTGTGTTTCCCCATTGTAAATTATTTTCACTCTATAAAGAACAGTATCTTTCCTTCAGCTACAGCGAGAAGTTAAGTTATTGCTAGATCCTACCTAAAATATTGGGAATACCATGAACTAGTTCTACATAGCATGGACTAGATCTACTTTTTCATTATTCCCAAATACAACATGATTGCATTTTTGCTCATAATGAGACAACATTTCTGTATAGATAATTCTTGTTATTAAGTGTGATTGTAAATCTCTTTCACCATACTATTTATCTCTTTATACTTGTATCCTATTTTGAAGTTACTTGACACATAACCCTTTATAGTCTAAGAGTGAATTCAGCTTACATGCACATACCCAGGTAGGGCAATCAACCATCCTAGCATAGACGGGTTTCCTGGGACACAGGACTTCCAGGACTCAAATGGGCAAGTCAGCATTTTCCAGGTGTTATTGGACTTAGTTCCCAAATTCCGCTTTGCAGGTTGTGGAGAGACTCTGTGAGTGGTCCATTGAGAGGACAGTTTCTTAGCTCAGTCATAGGCTGAGTCGTGGAAACAGCTGATTCTTCACTCCCTCCAGGGAAGAATTCATATTAGAAGGCCACCTTAACTCTGGCCACATCAGAAGTCCTGCTTTTTCTCCAAAAGTCTCTGGGTCTGGGTAGCCAAGAAATACAGGTCTCCCTGAGGGGACTTAAGGAAGACCTAAAATGTGAACAGAAACACAGCCCAAGTGTCCTGCCACACATGCTGTAGTCTCAGATGGTGCTTACTGCCACACTATTGGTTTTCCCACAAAGGGATGGGATAAAACTGGGATATACCTATCTAATTTTTTTTTGACAGGCAGAGTGGACAATGCGAGAGACAGAGAGAAATGTCTTCCTTTTCTGTTGGTTTACCCCCCCAATGGCCACTACGGCCGGCACACTGTGCTGATCCAAAGCCAGGAGCCAGGCGCTTCTCCTGGTCTCCCATGGAGTGCAGGGCCCAAGCACTTGGGCCATCCTCCACTGCACTCCTGGGCCACAGCAGAGAGCTGGCCTGGAAGAGGGGCAACCGGGACAGAATCTGGCACCCCGACCAGGACTAGAACCCGGTGTGCTGGCGCTGCAGGTGGAGGATTAGCCTAGTGAGCCGCGGCACTGGCCGCCTATTTAATTTTCTCCTGTCTGGACTCAGTGCTCTTACTAAGAAGAGGAGCCCTCCTGCACCACTTTTTCCCCAGTCTGACTTGATGGATAATTTGGCAGGAATTTGTTATGAGTTACTGTTTAAAACAGGAAGTTTATTGCCTCAAATGATCTTTGCATTTTGCTCTCCCAAGAAGAATTGGAGTATTTTTGCTAATAGGGTTTTATCTCCATGTGGTCAGAGATGTTTTGGTTGTAATCTTTCCATGGTAGAAAAAAACAAAGTGATATGATATATGAGGTAACATATTTGTGCAAAACTTACAGTGGGTCATGATTCTTTTTTTTAAAGATTTATTTTATTTATTTGAAAGAGTTACAGAGAGAGAGAGAGAGAGAGAGAGAAGAAAGAGAGTCTTCCATCCTCTGGTTCACTCCCCAGATGGCTGCAATGGCTGTGCCAATCCGAAGCCAGGAGCCAGGAGCTTCCCCCAATTCTCCCACATGCGTGCAAGGGCCTAAGGACCTGGGACATCCTGCGCTGCTATCCCATGCCACAGCAGAGAGCTGGATTGGAGGCGGAGCAGCTGGGACCAGAACCGGTGCCCAGATGAGATTCCGGTGCTTTAGGCCAGGGCTTTAACCCGCTGTGCCACAGCGCCAGCCCCAAGAGAGTCTTAGGAAGGTAGAGGAATTACTTGTTTGCTCCACTCCCTATAGACTTGTTTAACAAGAATTTCACCTCGGAAGTCCCGGTCATGGCAATCCCAGTTTTCCAAGTTTGAACTAGTACTTCTGGTCCCAACTTGGATCTCACTTCTTTTCAGCAAATGCTGCTTCTCCATCTTCAGCTTACTTCCAAAATAACTTCATTCAGTATGGAAACTAGGAGATTCTTCTATGGATCCTGGGGAATCTTAATTCTCTAGGAATATTTTGATGTGTTTTGATTACCAGCTCCACTGGATTATCTAATGATATTCTGTAGAGCATTTCCATAGTGATCCTCTGAAAATCTCCTTATGCTTAAAATGAGTGCATAACACTTGCATCCTTCTCCCTGGGACAGAACAAAAACTTTTGTAGGAATTCTGGAAGTTTTCAATACTGCAGGATCCAAATTATATAATAATGATAATGACAGCAATATATCTGAGCTTTTTTGAGTGCCACATTTATCATCATTGCATGAGATCATTGAAATTGTGACATGGCTCTAGAATCTAACATATAAGTGCAGTTAAGCTTAGTATTTTCCTTTTTAGAGATATTTGTTTATTTATACTTTCAAGGCAGACACACACACACACACACAGAGAGAGAGAGAGAGAGAGAGAGAGGGAGAGACTGAGAAGAGCGAGAGAGATAAGAGAGATAGAGGTCTTCTATCTGTTGTTTCATACTCTAAACGTCTGCAATAGCCAGGGCTGTGCTAGGCCACAGCTAGAAACATGGAAAGCAACCAGGTTGCCTACATGAGTAGCAAGGACCTGACTCCTTGAGTCATCACCTGCTGCCTTCAAGGGTATGCATTGGCAGGGAGTTGGAATGGAGATTGGGGCCAGGACTTAAAACCAAGCACTACGCTATGGGATGCAGGTATCCCAACCAATGTCTTAATTGCTATATCAAACACCCAGCCAAGTAGTTAGTTTACTTTTGTAATTTTATACCCTTTTTAAAGGAATCATTACCATTGACCACTTGTCATTTGTAACTTGTTGTAAGGTGTCTAAATGATTAAATGTTCCCAGACACATACATATCAATGTTTACGCACATTTCTGCCCTCAGACAAGGAAACATTAGCTAAGTTAACTTGTGGGGACTCATCATCCCTTTGACTATACTCAATTAAGTTCCGGAAACATTTTTTGCTTTCCAGAGTCCTTCAATTAAATATCAATTTTCCTTTGAAATAATGTTCTGAGATTTTGCAATTATGTAGTTTTGTCTGTGTCACACTGAAAAAGCATTCTTGGAGAAATGTCATCATCTTTACAATTATATCACTGTGAAATGTTCTTTGTACATGTCTACAGTATAAATCACATTTGAGTCACACTTCCTTTTAAGCCCTAGAAGCAGGATTTATAAGGTCTGATGGACATTTTCTCTTCAAGAACTGAATTTTCTTTTCAACATTTTACACTGACTGTAATAGGTCTTCAACCAATTTGAATCTGTTCTGGCCTGTGTCAGATTAGATGATATTTTTCATTAGTTTCTGGTGTCAGTTAATAAGCATTGTCCATAGATAGCTGACAAGGTACACTTTTACCATTCTTGCTTTCCCCATCACTAACTCAAGAGTTGCTTTAGTGTTTATTGGATAAAAACCACCTTTAATTCAAAGTGTATAAATGAAACTTGTAAAGGAAAAATTAAATTGTGAAACCACACTGTGGCAGAACAGAATTAAACAACTGTGAATATCCTTCAAAATGGTGGTGGATAAACATAATTAAAAGATGTTTATTTTGATAGAAAACTTTTCTTTATAAATCCATGACTAAATTTTCCTATTGCACTTTTGGAAAGCCCTGCCCATAAATCTCCAGTCCTGAGGAAATAATACTGTAAGTTGCTGTGTAACCACCAGATGCAAGCCAAAGGAAACGTGATGCTGCATTATACTGAAAGTGGAAAGGAAATGGAATTGTGGGACATTCTGCTCTGGGAATCACTTGTCTAATTGTTTCACTATCATTTTTCTCATATTTGCTGAACAAAAAGCTTAGCACTTCATCTTTTTTTTTTTTTTTTTGTATGCCTTTGTAAGGTGGAAACTCTTGGAAAACAGGGAATTAAGTTGCTCAGATAAAATCTTTTTTTTTTTCTGCCTCAGCATTATTTTGCACAGAGATCAGAACTTAACAGATAGTTAATATTCGTGGTTAATTGATCTTCTTTATATCAAACTGATAGTTCTTGTCACTCCCTCCAATGGATTAATTGAAATCCATTTGGTACCCAGTGTGCATGTGACACGGATCTTAGAAAGGCAAGCTTGGAAAGTCCAGAGTGAGTCATTCATCATCACAGAGCTTGGGGATCAGTTTCTTAGAGCAAAGAATGTTGGACACACTACACACTAAGTGGGTGACAAGCAGACCAAATGATGCATGGGGTGATTGTACTATTACACGGGCAACTGATTAGGAGCATATTATCCTGAGTCTTTGTTGCTAGCATTCACCCCAGGATATTGTTCAAAAATCGTAGAGGCAAGGGCCTCTGGTGAGAAACTGCTGGTTGCATACGTGGTGCAGTAATGAGCCTCCTGTGACTTGTTGTTTACTGAGTAGTCTTATTAAGCTTTGTCTATGTCAGGCTTTTCTAAGTGTTTCCTAACCCAGGTTGACACTCCAAAACAATGTTTAAACCAATTGAATGCTCAGAAATGTTGCTATCAAGAGACATAACTGAGGGCTGAATACCATGACCTATATTTGTATGGGATTTTTACAGTGCTGGCAACCTGTCAATTTTATTTTCTGGATAACTACCGTGAAATGCTGTAGGAAGACAAGTTTCATTTTCTCCTTCATGGTAAAGCTGAGCCTGTAATCCCGCATTTCCAAATTCTGCAAGCCTTCTCTTTCCCTGGCTGTTTAAATATTTATATGCGTTTCTAAGCTAAATTAAACATTGATATGGTCAAAGATTGAGAATCTATTTTCTGGCAACATTAATAAATGTGAAGGGAAAAGATGAATTTTTTAAATTTTGGGGAGGTGGACTATGTATGCCATTTTGTTTTGGTCAGGCAGAGTCTATTTCAGTTCATTATAGTTTTAATACCCGGAATGTGAAAAGGAAATCCATTTTAGCAATGGGAAGCAACATCAAACACAGGTTGCCTTGCTTTCTTACTTAATCTCAATTCTATTCACTTTTAAAGTTGGAATGCCCATAATTTTCGTTGTGAAATATATCAAAACCTCTCTTATTTTTATTTGGTAATACTTTTCAGGTATAGTATAAAATGCATATTGTATCTGTGTTTTAGGATATAGAAATAGTTTCTGGATTCCATCTTCAGAAGCATGGGCAAGGGGCAAATGTAAGAAAAGAATAATCGGCAGGGCTATGTTGCAGCTAGTTAAGCCACCACTTGCGATGCCAGCTACCCATATTGGAGTGGTGGTTTCAAGTCCTGGCTGCCCTGCCTCCAATCCATCTTCCTGCTAATGCTCCTGGGAAAGTAGTGGATGATGGCCTACGTACATAGGTCCATGCCATCCATGGGGGATGCATGGATGGAGACCCTGGCTCCTGGTTTCAACCTGGCCCAGTTCTGGCTGTTGTGGCCATTTGGGGAATGAAACAGTGGGTAGAAGATATGTGTCTCTCTCTGTCTATCTCTCCTTCTCTTGTCACTCTGCCCTTCAAATAAATAAACCTCAAAAAATTAAGGAATTTCATTTTAACAAAATAATTTAACTTTTTTGATAAGAAAGAGGATCTGGAACTAAACCCCTAAAACTGCTGGGCATCCATCTATTCACAAGTGTTTCTTGACCAGTTTTTGGAAGTACAAAGTAAATAAGGCAAGATTTCTGCCCTCAGATAGATGCTGGTACATGTAAGGTCAAGATTGACAGCCCCCAGAGGTAAGCATAGTTTACAGAAATACTGGCAACAGAAAAAAATTAAATATATCAAATCAGGGGTTAAGATCTTTTTTTTTTTTTTTTTTTTGGACAGGCAGCGTGGACAGTGAGAGAGAGAGACAGAGAGAAAGGTCTTCCTTTGCCGTTGGTTCACCCTCCAACGGCCACCACGGCCGGCGCATCGCGCTGATCTGAAGGCAGGAGCCAGGTGCTTCTCCTGGTCTCCCATGGGGTGCATGGCCCAAGGACTTGGGCCATCCTCCACTGCACTCCCTGGCCACAGCAGAGAGCTGGCCTGGAAGAGGGGCAACCGGGAAAGAATCCGGTGCCCCGACCGGGACTAGAACCCGGTATGCCAGCACCGCAAGGCGGAGGATTAGCCTAGTGAGCCGCGGCACTGGCCAGGGGTTAAGATCTTAAAATGTGTATTTATACTGCTAACATGAAAAATTTTGATGAATTTTATCAAAGAGGCAAAGAAATCTAGAAATTAGGAGGTAGGACACATGAACCCAGAAGTGGACATCCCAGTAAGTCATCTCCAGTTCCTCAGAGTTCGCTACTGCAAGAAAATAAATTTATATATTAAGGAAAAGCATTCCAAAACATAAGAAAATTATTGAAACAATTATTCTATTTATTTCATGAATCAATTCATGTAAATAAATTGAACATATACAATATATTTAAGTATATATACATGCATGTATAGTTCTATGTCAGTCTCTTTGTGTTTTGTGTTTTTCACTATCATTTTGTTTTAAATATTTTATATTTGATATATTTAATATATTAATATATTTAATATTAATTAATATATTTAATATATATTTAATATATTAATATATTTAATATTAATATATTTATATTTACAGAGAGGGGAGACAGAGAGAGAGACAGAGAGAGTCAGAGAGAGAGAGAGAGATTCCATCTGCTGGTTCACTCCCCAAATGGCCACAATGGAGAGGTCTGGGCCAGACCAAAGCCAGGAGCCAGGAATTTCTTCCTGGTCACCCCCGTGGGTGCAGGGGCCCAAGAACCTGAGCCATCCTCCGCTGGTTCCCTGGGCCATTAGCAGGCAGCTGGATGAGAAGTAGAGCAGCTGGGACTGGTATCCATATGGGATGCTGGCGTAGTAGGGAGGCTTTACCTGCTACGCCATAATGCCAGACTTGTTTTTGCACTCTCTAGAAAAGAATTCAGTTTCATGATTTTATAAGCAGAACTTTGGAGTGACTCACAATTTTTAAAAGCTTTTATTATTTATTTGAAAGGTAGAGTTTCACAGAGAGAGGGAGACACACACACCACACACATAGAGTGAAGAGCGAGCGAGCAGAATCCTCCATCTCCTGGTTCACTCTTCAAATGGCCACGATGGCCAGAACTGGGCCAGGTCGAACCCAGCAGCCTGGAACTCCATCCAGGTCTGCCTTGTGGGTGACCAGGGTCCAGCTACTTGGACCACCATCTGTTTTCCCAGGCACATTAGCAGGGAGGTGGAGTGGAAGTGGGGCTGCCAGGATTCACATGAGCTCATGTGGGGACTGGGGCATCAGCCTGCTGTGCTAGAACACTGCTTCTCATGATTCCCAATTTCTTTCTCAGCTGTGTTCATATTCTGGTGACCGTTCTCTTTATAGTCGTAATGAACATAGCAAAAATGAAGAATTATGCAATCATTCATAAAATTCACACTGTGACATTTTCCGAACTCATATTTTTCTAACTATTCTGATAAGAATGGTGTATTTTTTACTCAGTTTTGTGGCTAATTAGCATAACCAGTGAACATCTGTCTGCTGACTACCAAACCAATGTCCATGGGTACCAATTCACGTGAACTCTAGGTTTTATGTCAGAATACCTTGTTGGCTGTGAAAATAACTGTAAATCGTTAGACTTACCTTCACCCAAGCATAAACTTCTCCCTCAACTTGCTCCTTTTTTTGTATTCCTCATCTTGCTAAAGATACCCTGTGCGTTAGCTCTTAAGCCAAAATGTTTGGTATTGTCAATTATTTCTTCACGCCTTCGTCTTCATATTGAATTGTTTAACAATTTGATTTCAGTCACCCTGGCTCCCAGGGCTGGCTGTGCTCCTGTGCCATATGCTTTTTCATCCTTGGTGCCTGCATTGAGAGGTCTCCTTATTGAGGAAATTTAAAAGACATTTTCCTCACCCTGAATCAAAACCCAGAGCTGGGGCCGGCACCATGGCTCACTTGGTTAATCCTCTGCCTGCGGTGCTGGCATCCCATGTGAGCACTGGGTTCTAGTCCGGCTGCCCCTCTTCCAGGCCAGCTCTCTGCTGTGGCCCGGGAGTGCAGTGGAGGATGGCCCAAGTGCTTGGGCCCTGCACCCCATGGGAGACCAGGAGGAAGCGCCTGGCTCCTGCCTTCGGATCGGTGCAGTGCGCCGGCCATAGTAGCCATTTGGGGGGTGAACCAACGGAAGGAAGACCTTCCTCTCTGTCTCTCTGTCTCTCTCACTGTCTAATTCTATCTGTCACATAAATTAAAAAAAGTGCTTTTCCGTTTCTAGCTGATGCCTCTCACCTTCCCCTCCCTCTCTTGGAGCCACAAAGCTGCAGGAAACTTTTGTGCAGGGCTCCTGAATCAGAAAGACAATGTCCGCCTCAGTGCTCATTCATCTGGCTCTTGACTGAAGTGCTGCTCCTTGAGGCTCCGTGGGACGGGTGTGTGTGTGTGTGTGTGTGTGTGTGTGTGTGTGTTTGTCCCTTCCTCTGGGTCTAGCCTCTGTCTCCTATTTCACAGTGACTATAAGCTGTATGGCCACTTTCACTGTGGCTCACGGTTTTCTGTTAGCAGATCTCACACCTGACAGCTTAGCTCTCTCCGGCTTGTCTGGTTTCTTGATGCATTGGCACAGTGGATAGGATACCACTTCAACGAAATGCCACTCGGGAAGAGCAAAGCCAGAAAATCCTACATGGGACACCACTGGGAGGTGCCAGTGGAATCCCCAGTGTATTCCAGAGAGATACTCCTGGATTCTGGGTTGTTTGCAGGGTTGAGAGCTGGATGGGACGCTTTGTCAGTGGGAAATAGGAAATGCTAGGGGAAGGTATTCGGCGTTCTTGGAGGATGCCAGGAGACTGTTTATACACGCTTTACGGTTCCAAGAGAGAACTTCGGGCTTTTTCCATAGCACCCGACAGTCTGGCTGTGCTCTCTCAGCAGGTCAAACTACAGATACAGCAAAAGAGTTTAGAGAAAGCCAGGAAACCAGTTCCTTAGCCGCTGCTTAGGGTTTTCTACCACTAGAACCAGAGTTGGCTGGTGGGCTCCCACAAGCTGAGGAAGTTCAAGGCGGGCCCTGGCTCTGCAGTGTGTTCACTGAGATTCATAAGGGGAAATGGTAAGAGGCCCTCCATGTGTGCTTTGGCTGCTGGTCCTGACGGAACCTAGAGATTTACTGAGATCCCCTCTGGAGGATCTAGCTAACTTTGGTTAAGGAGAGTGTACGGCATGCAAGGTAGTACTACAGACCCTGACTTTTCAGAGCTGCCTGAGAGGGATGTTATTATAATGGAATGGGATAAAGAAATGAGCAAAGTTTAAGGTGATGGGTCTGCTCATTACAGTGAACTGATCAATGCTCATTATAGACATGAACAAAAAAATCACATTGTACCTCATCAATGTAAGCACGTATTACATATCAATGAAATGATGTACAATCTGCAGCCACAGCTGGTAGACACAGCTTTCCAAATACCACTCTATTCTGGAATCCCAGCTCCACCCAAACTGCCACTTGAAGCCTGGGGACCTCAGACAGAAAAACTCTGCCTGCCCCGAGCCAGCTGTTTGACCTGGTTCCCTCCCCCAACAACATCTGTGGCCGGATCCTGACAGCAGGCTCCTAGCGCTCGCAGGAGTGCTGTCTCTGCCTTTCTTTCAGGTGGCTTGGGAATGAGACCAAAGACTCTGCCTGCCTTTGTCCAGACCTAGTGTCAAAGATCGGGGTCATGCTGCTCCTGATCCCCACGAGTGAGCAGAGGCTGTGTCTCCAGAGGAGAGCTCAGTGGAGGAAGCAGCAGGTCTTGGGCTTTCTAGATAGGGGAGGGTGGGTAACCATCACCACTACAATCTCCAGCTCCAAGATGAAGAGAAATAGGTTTAGGACGTCATGTGCCCATCTCCAGGCTTTCACCAAGTCCATCTAGGGAGGGGTCCTTTGGGTCCATGAACCTCCACGACTGACTATGTCACTGACATTGATGTGTCATCCATGGGCACCCTGGCTAGCCTTTGCTCCTCTCCTGGATGGCAGTTGCTGAAATTAGGGCCATTTTGGTGGATTAAAGAGAAGGCCGTGACTCTGGGATTATGGCTAACGGGCTGACCATTGGCAAGCCTCAGGCTGACATAGAAAGCAAGCCCTTCTCTGGTACTGAACCTTTAGCATAAAAATCAAAAATCAAAAATTTAAAAATAAAAATAAAAAATTACTGTTGGAAACCCATGCTCAACCGACAGATTGCTACACTAATCAAGAGAATCCAGTTTCTTAACTGCGTGATTCACTGTTTAACCCACTTTTTTAAGAGGACGATAACTTTCTCCTCTGCCCGTTTTTATATTCCTCCTCTGACACTAGAAATGTTTCATCTGGTAGAAACTCTTTCTTCTGTTTTCTGTGCAATTTTTGCCTTAGTGAACTCCTGCTTGGCCTACGAAACCCACTTGAAGTATCTATCCTAAGACTTCCTTGTATCCCTTACTGAGGACTTCAACTCTGATCTGTTGTTCCTGGGGCAAGAGTAGCATAAAAGCATTTAGATACAGAAAAAGGGATACACGCACACACACACACACACACACACTAAATTGCCATTTTCTGTGTATGTATTTTCTTTTTTTTTTTTTTAGGAAAAAGCACACTGTTTTACTTACTTTGACATCCTCAGTCCTTTTAGGCTTTTAACATACATTGACTAAATAAAGTCCTGAGTAGACTGTCATTTCCCGTCTATGTATTTCCACTGAATGCTCACTATTAACAGTGAGTTATTCCTTCAGCTTCAGCTCTACCAACAACTTTAATGTAAAAAAGTGACTATTACAGATGGAAAGAAACTTACATACCGTCTTGTGCAACACTTGAACCTGAATGATGGGGAAAGGTGATCATCCCTCAAACGAAGCAACTTGCATGCATCTACAGGTGATTGGTGGCAATATCTGTAATGGCCCCTGAACACCAGACTTGTTTCCACGATGATCCAGCAAATGCTGTAGAGGGAAGAGCTGTGTGTTCATCCTGCCCCTCATTAGAGCCCCATCAGAGAAACTAGATTTATGTTTTGTAATAAACCTTGCATAATATCCAGCACACTAATGTATTCTCTTTGCCTTCTCTCTTATCTAATGAAATGTTGTGGTAAAACTGGTTGATCAATTTTGAATCTATGAAGCAGAATTTAATTAACCAATAATGATCCGTAGTTTAGATTATTTTACCAACTTGTTCTATCCCTAACACGTGCTTGGAAATATTCCTGTGTCTCATAGTGCATTTTCAGGTTGCAATAGTTGTATTTCTGTAAGACTACAGCACATTAGTATCTTTTTTTTGTTAGCTGCCCTTATATCTATTTTTAAATGTTCATTCCTAATTGGTTTTTAACTTCATGTTTTTTTCCTCCAAGTTCAGTAAATGTGTTTAAATATTATTTAAGCATCCATAGTACCTCTGTTTAGTTAAAATTGTGCCTTTTGGTGGAATTTCAATGCTAGCGTTTAACAATTCTAAAATGTTTGAAATGCACTCTAATTACTATCACTCCTTGGGATTCTGAGGCTCTGGTGGAGACGAAAAGAAAAGCACCTTCATAAAAAGAAAACCTGAGTTCTCCTCCAGTCTTCATCTCCAACAAGCTCTGAGGTCTTGGACAGTTCATTTAATTTATCTGTTTTCAATGATCTCATCTATTAAGTGATTTGCTATCATTACAAGGTAAAATTCAAAAAATCGATGTTCATCTAAATTAGTTGTCATCGTTATCTTTTTTAGTGAGAAAGTGTAGCGGCCTGTTTAAGTGCCTTGCAACCATGCTGCCTGAGTTTGTCACTTATGAGCCATTACCGCAGGCAAGTGACTCAGATTCCCTGTGCTGGGGCTCTCTCCCCTGCAAAACAGGGGCAACAACGGAATCTATCTGCAGAGCTGTCAGCAGGATCATGTGAGTCATTACCTGAAAAGCACTTAGAACCGGACTAGCAGGCAGTAATTCCTCTTCCTCTCTCATAACTGCCTGCCTATTACCTATTGCTATAATGACACAGATTTACTAAGAAGCAGCCAATTCACAAGTTTTGTGTTATAGCTGGAAATAACTTGGAGACAGAAAGAGAGAGAAAAAAGAGAGAACTTCACAGGGAGAGGAGTCAGTGTATGCACACTTTTCCCCGTGGTCAGATGGAGTTTGTGCTGCTGGGGATTAAGCACATGATGCGGGTTCTTAAGAAGGCAGCTTCGGCACCGTAATGAACAACCGCAGACATCAATACACCTGAAGAAAGCAATCCTGACCTCTGCATGCCCCACCCTTGCTACTTGGAGCTTTTATCCCAGCTCTCAAATATTGCCTTCTTTTTATTCCTTTTAAAGTCAATAAAAACTTCAAAGATCTTTTTAGAGATGTGGATTTAGTCTGTAAAATCCATTCATTTCAATTTCTATGTTTTAAAAATTAAAAAGACAATTATAGCCTCATGGTCATTATGCATTCAGGTCTTAACACATCCTTCAAGATATTTTAATATAAATGTTTAAATTCTTTCTTCTAAAGAAATGGATAACTCTATCGATAACCAAAATATAATTCTCTGTTCCTGAGGACTCAGCATATGCCAGCTGTATCCTAAAGGGTTTAAAAGCATCCTCTAAGTTAACTAGCAGAACAATCCTTGTTGGTTTTCTTATCTGCATTTTTCCAATGATGGTTTGGAAGTTCAGTGATGTAAGTAATCAGTCCAATAATAATAATAATAATAATAATAATAATAATCTGTAGTAAGTAGGTTGTGGATCATGGTTCAATACCTCATTTGCCTAATTTAAAAGTTTCAGATCTCAAACGATGTCCTCATAGCAGCTCATCTCCTTCAAAGGGATAATGTCTCTCACTCTACGAACTGATTCAGACTCAGTGGACAAATGTAAATGGGAAATGGTCTTGGCGGTTGCTTCTCTTTGTGCCGGACAGAAACAATAATTCACACTCAAGAAGTACACTGAGAAGCAGCTTCCCAGTAGTCGTCAAGATTCAGGTTTCTGACACAGTGTGTGTGTGATTGGTGACCAGAGGACTGAGCGAGCTCCAGGGTGCTTAGTCTGATTTCTACATGTTCTGAGACATCAGCTTACTAGCAACGAGGCGACCCATTGTAGAGAAAGTGACATTGTTCTTGTCAAAGCGATCACTGATTTTCTCTCCGATTTCTGTGGGAAGTTGCAGGAAAGATTTCTATTTCCTACAACATGGGGAAGAAAGCATTTTGAGATGGATCTCTGTGTTTCAGAAACACAATATTGGGAGGGAAATGAAGTCTCATAGAGAATGATCAGAGTATTCTTCAAACAATTTCTGAGATTTCCTAAGACAAAATGGCTTAGGAGAAAGGAAATAACAAAGTCAAAATTGCTTTCAGTTGTCTGAAGACAAAGAACTTATAAAAGTAACTGCATTAGAAGAAAGTAAATATTTTGGTTCTGCATATCACTATTTACAGTGTGATTTGTTAGATGCTTACATTTGCTTATATCCTATTAGAAAGCTTTTTAGATCCAAGAGGTCAAATAAATTGTCAGATCTTTGAAGTCACAGAGGAATGAAATGTGTTTTATTCCATAAGAATTGCTACCTGTAGCCAAAGGAGTATAATACCAAAATGTGAACCATTAGGCAAAAAAAGTGTTTTTGTTAAATCTTTGTTCTTCCCTCTTGTCCCTGTCCGTGACCTGAAATACTAAGGAATAAACATTTTTTTCTGTATGGATTCACAGTTATTTCTAGAGGGAGTCTCACGAAGGCTTTCTGGATTACATCTCAAATCCGTTCAGGATAGCGTTCATGAAAATCTGAGACGCAATGTGTTTTCAGGTGTGGAAGACATAGACCAGGGTAATTTGGGAAGCTGCCTATTTTGTTTTTCAGTTGAGGAGAATTCCTTCTGCCTGTCGTTACGAGTGCTTGAGTACCCTCATCATCTTTAGGTCAAAAATGCATTTTTAAACAGAGCCCAAAGGCTCATTTACAGGACATAATAGAAAGCAACAGCTGGGAAGACATTGTTAATGTCTACAGGGTAATTAAAATGAGTTCTCAAGACAAGCACACAAACTGAAATACATATTTATTTGAGAACTCACGGTGGTTTCCAAAGAGCTCTTAGGGGCTGTCAGGTAAATAGCAGCCTAAATAGAAAGGAGGATGTAGTACAATGTGTGACAGGCAGTGAAAATGTTGATTCCTTTCCGTGTGTCTGATGTGTTCCCCGGTGGCACTCATGGTGTTAGTTACACTTTGTTTCCTCTGCCTATGCATTAACAAGTTTTCACATTACTTTTCTTTAGGTAATCGGGAAAATTTGCATGTTAGATTTTAACCCATTGACAACTAGGAAGGAAGAACAGAATTCATTAGTGGGGCATACAAAGATTAAGTAAATAAGCAGAATGGATATTTATAAATCTGTCAAAGGCAACTTCAGAAATGAATTTCCTACTGCCAAGGAGAAAGACATGTTTTAACTGTAAACTATTGAGTGTTCCTTTGACCACCAAATGCACTCATCAAACTCATCCAATCAGACAGGGTGTTTAAAGGAGTATTTGTGCAGAGTTTCCAACAGCTTTTTTAAAGAATTGGACCTTTTCCTACTGTTTATACCCACCATAAACCCCCTGCCCATCTTACCCCAAAGGTGACTGTCCTAAGTAGGCACAGGCTGCTGCTTCTGTATCTGTTTCCCTTCTCTCTGTCCATGTCTTATGCTACATGGTTGCAACTTGTGCCCTCAGGATGAAGAAATTAATTTGTAATTTTGGCTGTGATTTTCTGGGATAGCTCTGGTTCGATTTCTCTCTTTCCTCACAGAAGATATGCTGACCACTGTTTTAAGTTCAATGAATTCAAAATTCTTCCCCTGTCAGGGGTTCCTATTGGCATCAATCCTATTCATGTTAAAGATATGATGATGTTATCATCAATCTCCTTGGCTTAAAATTCTCAAAGATAACTCTTAAGTGCTTTTCCTTTGCATCCCGTGTTCTACCTATCTCCGATAGTTTCCTGCCAGTGTTCTGTGCAACTGTACCAGCATTTCACTGTCAAACCCACAACAGATTAAGCCATTATGACCTCCAGTTTGTACTTTGATCTTAGAATTTGCCTTTAGAATTTTTTTCAGATTGAAATATAAGACCGTTTTCAAAAGTATGCCATTTATCTTCTAATAAATGAATAATAAGTACAAATACTTCTAATCCTAGAACTTGAGAATTTAATGTAAACTTGTCTGAAATATTTACTGCAATGAGTTTGGTTGCTGGCTCTTTTTTTTTTTTTAATATTTTATTTGATAGTTAGAGTTACAGACAGTGAGAGGGAGAGACAGAGAGAAAGATCTTCCTTCCGTTGGTTCATTCCCCAGATGGCCACCATGGTTGGCGCTGCACCAATCTGAAACCAGGAGCCAGGAGCTTCTTCTGGGTCTCCCACGTGGATGCAGGGGCCCAAGGACTTGAGCCATCATTCTACTGCTTTCAGGCCATAGCAGAGAGCTGGATCAGAAGAGGAGCAGCCAGGCCATGAACTGGCACCCATATGGGATGCCGGTGCCGCAGGCGGAGGATTAACCTACTGTGCCAGGGCACCGTAAGCTGGCTGGCTCTTTGAAAAGTACGGCATTCTGATAACTACACAAAGTAGATGATGAGGCAGAGTATATCTTCCAGTAATAAAATATGGGATATATTCATTTATACCAGAAAATTAATTTGCCATAATCCTTTCAAATTTGAGGCGGTCACAATTGACATAGAGTAGGTAAAAAGATTTTTAAATGTTAAGAAACTTTTTACTTGAGATTGTTAACCGGAGTCTGGGTTGAGATAAAGCAGCCTGTGTAAGAATGAAAAATTTCTGCTGCACCAGGTACTAATGAGAGTCAAGTGTATGATGGCTCATGGAGACACTGATTGGTACAGAAGTGTGAAATGTTAGGTGAATCACTGCATGTCCTATTCGAAGTCCCACAGAAATATGTGAGTCAAATGAATCCAACGTAGTCCTAGAACACCGGATGAAGTTGAAAAGGTAGAATTACCTTTAAAACTATTTTGGAGGAAAAGAAAAAATGTCATGTAATTACAGTTTCAAATAAAAAACGGCATTTATGTATTTATTTTAAACATTTATTTATTTACTTTAAAGGCAGAGTTACAGAGAGGGAGATGGAGATGCAGATAGCGAGGTTTTCTGTCTGCTGGCTCGCTCCCCAAATGGTCTCTATAGCCAAGGCTCCATCAGGCTGAAGCCAGAAGCCTGGAACTTCATCTGTCTGCGTCTCCCATATGCGCGCGTGAGCCCAAGTACTTGGGCCATCTTCTGCCCCGTTCCCAGGAGCATTAACAGGGATTTGGGTTAGAAGTGGAGCAGCCAGGACTGTTGTGGGTAGCTGCTGAACACATGTACCACAACTCCGATCATTATTTTAAAACAGTTTAAAAAGACAGGTGCCAACTAGGCTATAATGATCAAAATAAGGCATGTACAGGTCAGTCTGTGATCATGTTTGGATCAGGGGAGAGATAGTTTATCAGTGATAACCGTATCTTGTCCTCAAATCTGATTTCTAGATAAAATGAAATAAAATAACTAATCAACAAATCACCATTTTTCCTGAGGCTTTTCAATACAGCATTGGCCACCCATTCCTTAATCATCCAATGGAGACAGCTAACACACGCTAAAACTCAACTTTCCATCCCTGGACCCTCCATAGTTCTTCCGGGGCATGTGATCACTTGCGGTATGGAAGCTGTAAACCTACCATCTTTCTGACCACAGAGAAGTCCCTGATTATTGGTGGGCTTCAACATCCACAAATGGTGAAGACTAGGAAGGCGTTTCAGCCTCTTTCAGCCTCAGTGATGCGAATAGGATTTATGCACGTCCCACATTTAAAAATTACAGAAAAGCAATCAGAGTGAAAACTTCAATATAAGCAATAAAAAGTAGATAGATCAGAATTCCGACTTGTAATATGTGCATAATAATATGTTTTAAATTTGATTAAGATTTCATTATCTTATATGAGGGACATCAAACAGCTTATGGAAAATGGAATTAAAAGATAAGTTTATTCTTCTGCAAATTTTTGAAACTCTTGCCTACATCTTTTTCATGATACACAGTTCCCATGAACTTTTTGAAGACTCCCTTATATGTATAAAATAAAAGTCTAGTATGGAATCATACTTTTTTTTTTTTTTTGACAGGCAGCGTTAGACAGTGAGAGAGAGAGAGACAGAGAGAAAGGTCTTCCTTTTTCTGTTGGTTCACCCCCCAAGTGGCCGCTACAGCCGGCGCGTTGAGGCCAGCATGCAGATTCGAAGCCAGGAGCCAGGCACTTCCTCCTGGTCTCCCATGCGGGTGCAGGGCCCAAGCACTTGGGCCATCCTCCACTGCACTACCGGGCCACAGCAGAGAGCTGGACAGGAAGAGGAGCAACCATGACAGAGGCCAGTGCCCCGACTGGGACTAGAACCCGGTGTGTCTTTGTCGCAGGTGGAGGATTAGCCTAGTGAGCCACGGCACCAGCCATGGAGTCATGCTTTCTTAGAGGTAACACAAACTACTTGTGTTACTAGGTGCTGGAGGTGAAAATGCATACAAAATGTGCAGTTGCTACTCTCAGTGAACTTCCCTGAGAATTTAACATAAATAGACAGTTACAGGCCGTTATGAAGTATAACAGTGAATGTTCTAATAT
The DNA here is from genome assembly GCF_964237555.1 of Oryctolagus cuniculus. Lineage (NCBI taxonomy): Eukaryota > Metazoa > Chordata > Mammalia > Lagomorpha > Leporidae > Oryctolagus > Oryctolagus cuniculus. The sequence goes on along the minus strand of NC_091439.1, from coordinate 137,289,741 downwards.
AACGGAGGATTCCCTGAGCAGGTCAGCACAGGCAACCTGAGGGTTCCAAAGTTCAGCAAAAGTTTTGAAGGAGAAATGGGCCTTGGGCACAAGAATAGGTTGATAGGGCGTCTATTTCTAGTTGTTAAAGAAATCTCCACACTGTTTTCACAGAGTCTGCACTGATTTACATTCTCACCGACAATGTATAATTATTACTCTTTCTACACATCTTGGCCAGGATTTGTTACTTTTTTTATAGATTGATTTACTTTTCTTGAAAGTCACAGATACACAGAGAAAAAGAGAGGCAGAGAGAGAGAGAGAGAGAGAGAGAATTCTTCCAACCGCTGGTTCACTCCCCAGATGGCTGCAAAAGCTGGAGCTGTGTCGATTTGAAGCCAGGGGCCAGGAGCTTCCTCTGGGTCTCCCATGGGGGTGCAGGGGCCCAAGGACTTAGGACATCCTCCACTGCTCTCCCAGGCCACAGCAGAGAGCTGGATCGGAAGTGGAGCAGCAGAGACTTGAACTGGCGCCCACATGGGGTGCCGGCACTGCAGGCAGCGGCTTTACCCACTATGTCACAGCACCTTCTCCTACTCTATCTTTTTACTATTAGTCATTCTGATAGGAGTGAGGCGATATCTCATCATTGTTTTGATTTGCATTTCTCTGATGTCTAGTGATATTGAGCAATTTTTTCATATATTTGTTGGCCATTTGCATCTTTGTTTAAAGATTTATTTATTTATTTATTTGAAAGTCAGAGTTAGAGAGAAGGAGAGGCAGAGAGAGAGAGAGAGACAGAGAGAGAGAGAAAGTCTTCCATCCTTTGGTTCACTCCCCAGTTGGCTGCAACAGCCAGAGCTGCGTCAATCTGAAGCCAGGATTCAGGAGTTTCTTCCAGGTTTCTTAAGCAGATGCAGGGGCTCAAGCACTTGGGCTATCTTCTACTGCTTTCCCAGGCCATAGCAGAGAGCTAGATTGGAAATGGAGCAGCCGGGTCTAGAATCGATACTCATGTGAGATGCCAGCATTGCAGGCGGTGGCTTTACCTGCTATGCCACAGTGCCAGCCCCCATATCTTCTTTTGAAAACTGTCTATTGAAGTCCTTTGCCCATTTCTTAATTGGGTTGGTTGTTTTTGTTTTTGTGTTGTTGTTGAACTTTTTAAGTTGCTTATATGTTTTGGATGTCAATCCTTTGTCAGATAGGTAGCTTGCAAATCTTTTTTCCATTCTGTTGGATGTCTCTTCACTCCATTGATTGTTTCTTTTGCTGTGTAGAAGCTTCTGAGTTTGATATAGTCACATTTGTTTAATTTTTATTTTGTTTCTTGTGCTTTGAAAGTCTTGTCCAAAAAGTTGCCCCTAATACCAATGTCTTGGTGTGTTTCCCCTGCATTTTCTTCCAGCAACTTTGTAGTATCAGGACTTAAGGTTATGTCCCTGATCAATCTGATAATCCAATCTTTTAATTCCATTTTTCAGAAACTTTGAAAATACCCTTATATTGGAATACAGAATTATTTTTTAAAATGCAGTCTGCTGGGGCCAGTGCTGTCCTGCAGCAGATTAAAGCCCCAGCCTGCAGCACTGACATCCTATACGGTCCCTGGTTTGTGTCCTGGCTGCTTGTCTTCTGATCCAGCTCTCTGCTATGGCCTGGGAAAGCAATAGAAGATGGCCCACCTCCTTGGGCTCCTGTACCTGTGTGGGAGACTCAGAAGCTCCTGGCTCCTGGGCTCAGATCAGCTCATCTCTGTCCTTGTGGTCATTTGGGAAGTGAACCAGTGGAATGGAAGACCTCTCTCTCTCTCTCTCTCTGGCTGTTTACAGCCCTTGATGAATAAGTTTGACTAGAGAGAGGGAAAGAGAGAGAGAAATAGGGATGGACTGAGTAGTGTTCTTTAAGAAGGAACTCAGATAATGAAGTCATATAAGAAAAGGAATGAATTTGGGATACGCAATTATGGGCCTGGGTTTGTGTCCTGGCTGCTCCACTTCCAATCCAACTGCCTGCTAATGGCCTAGGAAAAACAGCAGAAGATGGCTCAAGTGGTTAGGCCCCTGCCACCCACATGGGAGACCTGGAGGAAGCTTCTGGCTTCCGGCTTCAGCTTGATACAGCCCTGGCTGTTGCAGCTGTTTGGGGAGTGAAGCAGTGGATGGAAGACCTCTCTCTCTCTCTCTCTCTGCCTCTCCCTCTTCATATGTAGCTCTGACTTTCAAATAAATAAATAAATAAATAGACCTTAAAAAGAAAGGACAGTACAGACTCTGTATCTGTGGCTCCAGATATGAAGCAGTACAAATTAGCTTTATGTTACACACTGAACAAAGGAGCTTCAGTGAGCAAAGAGGAAGAGGGAGGTTAGTAGAGAAGAGAGTGGAAGAAACAGAATTAGATGGGCATGTGGCCTTTTGCATACCATCTGCAGTCTAACCTGTTTCAGAGGGAGAGTGAACGTAAGCAAGAATGAGTAGGCACAGATTGTTCACTATTACCAGCACCACAATTTTCAGCAACATTTCTGCAGAGCTTGAGATTTTTACAGCAAAACTGTTAGAACAAACACTCCCAAACAATCTTCAACCACCTCAATCTAACACTCAATTAATTTTAAACATTGGTATAAAGTCTATTTAAACAAATAGACAAAGGCAAAATGATCCCACGTATGCCTCTATAATGTGCTTAGCCTCTCTGGTAAAAGTATGACCGGGAAGCCAAATGGCTTTCAAATGTAATTCCATTTCTAATGGTGATCTTGTCACATCTGGCACGGGGACACTGCCGTAAAGCAGGGAAGGTCTCTAGAGTCTTCTACAGCTTATGGAGTCTAAAGGCAGGGACCAGTAAATCCACAGAAATTCTTTACCCTTGAGAACTGTTGAGGACGATCCTCACCCCTACCCCACCAAGAATATTGACAACCTGTAAGCCTGGTCAGGGGGAATAAAGATTTCATGGTAGGATCTGGAAAAACTGAGAGCAAGGCCTAGGGGAATGGGAGGCGTGGGCTGAAGTTCTCTCGCTGCAATATCATTTGTAGCTTTAGAATACGAGGCTGCTCTCTGCCCTTCCTTCATGTCACTTCCTGTGCCATAGTCCGTCAGATACCTGTGGTCGTCCCCTTTCCTTTTATAACAGCAGACATTGGACTCACCAGTGTTAGCTTCTGGAATGAGGCGTTTGTCCAGTGCATCCAGAATGGCACAACAAATAGGTTTTAGCTCAGTCTCAGCCATTTGCTAATATTTTGGAATCATTTTCAGTTTGTCTTCTTCCCCCTGGGTTCGTTCTGTTCCATGCTGCTGATTATTCTCCAGTGGGCTCTTTTAGGTTCAATCACAGTTTTATAGGGAACAGATGGGAGGTTTCTTTCTTCAACTCTCAGCCCTCCCTCCTTCCCTGCTGTTTTCTTCATTGCTTCTAGCAGCTCTTCGTATGGCTCACCTTGTTCTGCCAGCCTCACCTGGTCCAATCAGATCATCCATGGTGGCAGTGGCTCCTGCAGGGTCTACATGGCAGACAGAAGCTGAAAAGATCTCCAACTCTCTCAGCCTCTCGCCCCGTGTTGGGGCAGCCAAAACTCTATTGTAAGATGTGGAAAATCTGGTCACATTTCTTTGCTGTGGGGGAAGGATTAGAGGAGTTACATTTGCAGAAGGGAGAGCAGACCAAGGATGGAGACTTGATGCTCAAGGAGTGGATGCAGTGGAATTCAGAATGGTGGTGGGTGGTTTTCTCAGGTATTATATTGTAGTAATTAAAAGAATAGGCTCTGGAGTTCGTTAATCTTTGCTCTGCATTTTAGCTGTGCCACTAATCACGCAACCTTGACTAATTTGCTGAATTATAATAACACCTCCCTCAAGTCAGTTATTATCACATTTCAATACGGTGGTGCAAGTAGAATTCTCTGAGACAGAAATTAGCAACAGAACTTTGAGAGAGTTTTGTATAAAGTGAAAGAAGGCACATCAGCAAAGAACAAATGATAGAGAAATGTATGTGTGTGAATTCTGAACTGAGAAAGTTTCTTCTTAAGTCTTCTCCGTGTCCAGTTTATTCTTCTCCCTTTCCTTGTTCTTTACCCACCTCCTGCTCCTCTCCTGCTCCTGCTGCTGCTCTTATTAAAGAGACACAGGAGTATAAAAGGCAGATTCATTCAGGATCAGGGATTACTTTCTGAGTGTGACATAGGGCAAGTGGCTTAAGGGTATTAACAAAAAAGACTTAGCTTAAATGGTGAAAAGGTGGAAGAAAGAAATTTGTAGATTAGACAAAAAGGATGGCTTAAAATATCCTTGAAGAACAAGATGTAGGAGATGAGGGTGAAAAGAACTCTGTGGATAGGCATTAAAATCAGAGTAAAAGATACAGATTAAGATTTCATGGATGGCGTGACTGGTGGGTTATGATAAACTTGGCAACAATCTATGTGAAGAGAAGAATTGAAGTTCCAATTTGAAAGGATTTGAGAAGTAAGCATTATTTATGTCAGTTAGATGGTCACATGAACCATGTGTCAACATCTTAAATGAGTCTTGAAAGGTAACAAAATTGAAAGAGACAATGAGGGCGAGTATTTGGCACAGTGATTGACACACTTCTTGGGATGTCTGAATCCCATATCAGAGTGCCCAGGTTCAAGTCCCGGCTCCACTTCCGATTCCAGCTCCCTGCTAATGTGCGCCCTGGAAACAGCAGATGATGACTCAAGTACTTGGGTGCCTACCACCCACAAGGGAGAGCTGGAGACAGCTTCCGACTCCTGACTTTGGCCTGGCCAGCCCCAGCTGTTGCACATTTCCACATTGGTATCCTACACGTGCTCAGAGTGGAACCTTTTTTTCTTTCTTTTTCTGCTTTCTTACCCTCACAATCTGACTTTTTTGCTTCCCGCTGGTGCTTCTAGGATCACCTCCCAAACAAAACAGGTTCCATGTGCCTTCAGTTCCTTGTGAAACTAAGACCACACGGTAGCAAACGCCAACCCTCCTCATATTCCAAAGGCAGGAGCCAGGTCACTTACACAGGACTTGCAAAGGAGCAGGTAAGAACAATTTTTATCCTTAGTTACCAGACTATAAGGACAACGTAGGGGGCCAGGAGTGGGCCTGGTGATAGAGTGAGAATCCCTTTAGAGAGAGTGGCAGGTGTGCCTAGATGGATCCTTCAGGGTGCAGGGTTGCGTTCTGCTTCTCCTGGCCTCAAGTCTGATGGTTGGGGTTCCTGAGACATCTAAACAGCTATCTAGATTTCCAGGGAAGTCTGTGCGACACAGAAGCTTAGCTGTGCTTGTTCGTGTTGTGATGGATGTGTGAGGTGTGGCCTTGAATGGCCTGCATGCACACCCAGTATTTCTGGAGGCACAGCATGTAGGTTTCTCATGGTCCAGGAGGTTCTCTGTAAGAGTGAGCTGGCCTTGAGCCTCCGTAAGAGTCTTCTGCTCTGTGGGGGTGAGGAAAGTCTGCCCAGTGCACCTCAGGGAGACCCCTGAAATCATTTGGCTTGGCCCTGCCTAGGCAATCATAGGTGGGACTTGGAACTCCATAAATCGGTAGCAGGCTAACTTTTTTTTTTTTTTTTTTTTTTGACAGGCAGCATGGACAGTGAGAGAGAGACAGAGAGAAAGGTCTTCCTTTGCCATTGGTTCACCCTCCAATGGCCACTGTGGCCGGCGCGCTTCAGCCAGTGCACCACGCTGATCCGATGGCAGGAGCCAGGTGCTTCTCCTGGTCTCCCATGTGGGTGCAGGGCCCAAGCACCTGGGCCATCCTCCACTGCACTCCCTGGCCACAGCAGAGAGCTGGACTGGAAGAGGGGCAACTGGGACAGAATCCGGTGCCCCGATCGGGACTAGAACCCGGTGTGCCAGCGCTGCAAGGCGGAGGATTAGCCTAGTGAGCCACGGCGCCTGCAAAGCAGGTTAACTTTTAAGTCGATCATTTTGTATGACCTGCAAATGATCTAACTACCTGAATGGGGCAGAGACAAAGGTTCTCCATCCTTGAAGGAACACAGGGAATTCAGCAACTTTAAGGAGAATTGGGTTATATGACAGAAGAGGGGCAGGAGGAGACCTAGAGGGAAAATTTCCTTGGGGAAGGACAGGGGAGGAATTGTCACTATGTCACTATAATCCTTGGGGGGGGGGGGGAGAGTTTAAAAACAGCATGGCCAGAAGACATTATTGTGCAGATTACATCAGTTCCCCTGGGATCAAGGGAGGAAGTGCTTGTCTGAAATGTACTTCCTCTACATAATCCCCACTTAAACTCTGCAGGGGCTCAAAGCAAGCAAGCTATCATGTTGTCCCATTCAACCATTTCCTCCTCTTCCCCAGTGCTTCTGAGGTTGAAGCCAAGGGAAGAGGAACACTTTGTAATGATTATCATTGGCAGATCCTGGATATTTCAGTTAGATAATATGACACTGGGGACTGAAAGTGATGGCAGGATTTTTATTGTGCAAGAGAGACTTGAAATCCTGGGATGAGAATTAGTTTCACCAAATGGAGCAGCATCCACAGAGACAGTGGGGAAAGAATCTACTTTTTAAATCTGCTTTTGACCTTTGGAATCCCACTTTTCAGCATAATTGGTACAGTCTTTTTTGATATACATAAATTCATATTTGTTCCTTGGTAAGAAGAGATCCAAAAGTCTCAAATCATAGTTGATTAAAACTCATAGAATATTCTGGAAAGATGTGTATCATCAAAATTAATACTAATGATCGCTAGTGAGAAGCTGGGGAATGCTTGCCAACTTTGAATTCTAAATAGATTAACCTATGAATATTTTACTCAACATTTTTAGTCGGACACTTTAGTTCTACAAATGATGATGACCATTGATGTGGGAATCATACGTCATTTTTTACATGATGTTGCTTACAATGGTACATCAAAAGTTTGTTGAAAATAATATCAAAATGCGTCTTTTTGGAAAAAATGGAAATCTAGCAAATTTTTTCATACTGTGCATTTTCTATGAGCTCTTGGAAGGCTGCACATGTCTGTTTTGCGTGGACTAGAAATAACTGTTTAATGAATTGGCCCATTCCTACAAACTGGCTGGCTGCTCTGGCCTTGTTTAAGGCCCTCCACTCAGTGTTAGGGCGTATTTCCATCGTTTCCTGTTGGGCTCTCTCCACTTTCTCCTGCCTGACAGTTACTCTTGTATTTCTCCTTGCCACCCGATTTCTAAACATGTCCAGCCCAAGAAGGCGAAGTGCGGTGAACTCCTGTCAGGCTGATGGACTGGCTGGCTTCCAGGCTCTGCTTGCTGGTGATCTTGTCGGACCATTACATGCTGATTATGGTTTATTGATGATGCCCGTGAAACCACTTACAGGCCAGCTGCAGCATCTCCGAGCAGCTGAAGCCTCCTGGCTGGTTCCTGTCATGCACTCCGCTTCTGCTGTCTACATGACACGCTGCTGTATCCGTGATGCTACACCTGATAACGTCCCGAAGGGCGTGCGGTTCTTCTTGGCTGCTTTACTTTCTAGTGTCTGGATGAGTCAGTTCACGTTACTGCCTAAGTGGAATCTTGAAGTCACTGTGTACTCAATGGTATTTTTTTCTGTCATTAATAAAATGTGCCTGTTATACATATTTTCTGACTATAAATACGTTTTTGAAGACTATCTTTATAGTTGAAGGTTGGTAGGTGAGTAATTTAAACATTGGAATCATTGAATATTTAGACTGTTGAGGATGAGGGTGTGTGGATTAAGCTTGGCAAATGTTCACTCTGTTTTATTCGATCTCACAGTTCTAGAAGGATCATGATCATAAATATTCCAATTTGCACATGCCAAAGAATTCATTACAAGAATTTTTCAAAACTTTGTTTTACTTCTAAGACTGAGATAATACAATCTGGAATATCAAGAACTGTTTATTTAGTTTTGTTACCAAAGTTTTTGTGATGTGTGATTTCAAGTTTATGTAATTGCTAGAAATAACTAATCATTAACCAAGAAGTCAACTCCAAAGCAAAGCTGACTACTTGATTTGGTCAGTTGATTCTGTATGCATCTGTTCAAATATTGCCCCATGCCCCCATAAAGGTGTACAAGTATTACATGATAATCAGAATTTTAAAAATGAAGTCAAAAGAGTGAATCCTGAGTGAGTTTAGTTCCAGGCGTGAGCACTTCTATTTTTGAGCCTTACTAATTGGACAGATAATTGCTCAGTGTTACCCTTCTACTTAACATGCTATGCTTACGTTACGTCCTAATAGGTAACAATGCAAGACTCCACGACTGCTGAAATCATACTTAAAACTGGAGTCGGCCGGCGCCGCGGCTCACTAGGCTAATCCTCCGCCTTGCGGCGCCGGCACACCGGGTTCTAGTCCCGGTCAGGGCGCCGGATTCTGTCCCGGTTGCCCCTCTTCCAGGCCAGCCCTCTGCTGTGGCCCGGGAGTGCAGTGGAGGATGGCCCAAGTGCTTGGGCCCTGCACCCCATGGGAGACCAGGATAAGTCCCTGGCTCCTGCCATCGGATCAGCGCGGCGCGCCGGCCTGTAAAAACAAAACAAAACAAAACAAAACAAAACAAAACAAACAAGAAACAAAAAAACAAAAAAACAACTGGAGTTGTTCTGGGAGATTCGTGCAGTAAATTAGCTCCTGACCACTAGATGGGGCTGTAAAACCTCTTGCATTATTAACAGGGTGCTTGCGTGCTTGCTTTCCTTGAAGGAAAAACAAAAATTCCCTGAAAATTTCTGAGTCTTCTTCTTCTCTTTCCATTTTAACTCCATCTTCCACTGATGACTGAAAACTGCTCTAGATTCTCCGTGCCATGACAAAGCAGCCTTGCAGTAATGACATGGATGTGTAATCACTCTACGAAACAGACAGATTGCTAAGGTCACTCCACAGTTAATGCAGCTCTCTGCTAATTGTAGTAGGTCCATCACGGTGACATGCTAACCTTTCTTTCTTTTTCTATTCATTGGTCCAGATACAACTCATTAGTTCATCTCTTGGGGTTGCAGACCACAGCCTGCTTCTGGGATATAGCGGATTATGCCAATGTGAATATACGTGGAGTGAGTGCATCCATCACTAGCGGTGTATCAAGTACAGATAACAGTTTTTCTTTTCCTTTTGTCAGTTCCTGTTGAGATAATCCTGTGATAATCAACAGGTCCTTGTGCCTCTCGAGTAATGATCGCTACTGAACAATCAGCATTGCCTGTGATTGAAGTATACCATTGGGTCACTTAGCTTTCATCTCTCTCTCTCTCTTTTTTTTTTTTTTTTTTTGACAGGCAGCATGGACAGTGAGAGAGAGAGACAGAGAGAAAGGTCTTCCTTTACTGTTGGTTCACCCTCCAATGGCCGCCACGGCCGGCGCACCACGCTGATCCGATGGCAGGAGCCAGGTGCTTCTCCTGGTCTCCCATGGGGTGCAGGGCCCAAGCACTTGGGCCATCCTCCACTGCCCTCCGTGGCACAGCAGAGAGCTGGCCTGGAAGAGGGGCAACCGAGACAGAATCCGGTGCCCCAACCGGGACTAGAACCTGGTGTGCCGGCGCCGCAAGGCGGAGAATTAGCCTAGTGAGCCACGGCGCTAGCCTCATACCTCCTTTTATTTATTTTTTAAAAGAGTCACAGAAAAAGAAAGGGAGACAGAGACTTAACCAGAGGGAAAAAGAGGGAAAGAGAGATGGATCTTCTGGCCACTGTTTTGATCCCCAGATGGCCACAATGGATTGGGGTGGGCCTGGCTGAAGCCAGGAGCCTGGAAATCCCTCCAGGTCTTGCGTGTTGGTGGCAGGATTCCACAAGCTCGCGCCATCGCCCACTGTTTGATCAGAGCACTATCAGGGAGGCGGACTGGAAGCAGAGCAGCTGGCACTCTGGTCAGCTCACGTGGGATGCTGGCTTGTCCGAGGTGGGTTCCTGCGGCACCACAAGGCCGACCCCCATGTTTGCTTTGAAAGAAAGAGTTATTTCAGTTTGACTTAGAGGCATTTTGGCTTTTGCATATATTTAGTCAGCAAAAAATTTAAGAATCAGTTTTGTATTGAGTAGTTCCTAGTGTATTTCATTGTACCCTCTAATAGGAAACCATACCACTTCGCAGAAAGTGATAATTAATCAATAAATTCTTATTAGGTAAATTATATATTCATGACACCATTATTCTCTATTATTTTATGGAAGCAGTGTATTTGTGTCCCTAGCTGTCATTAATGTTTTAATTTATTGAAATATAAAATTTTAAGTTACAATTATTTTTAAATTGTTAGACTTAGTATCCCATATTTATGCCTTGTTTTTGGATGTTTAAATAACAGTTAAAAATCTAGAAACAACTGTTGTTCTGAATCATTCAGTTACTTAAATCTGAGAATCACAGACTGTAGTCATTTAATTAAATTGCTTCTTTTGAATCAAAGAACAGGGAGAAATTGGTAAATGAGAAAAAGTTAATTGTTAGTCAAATATTTTTCCATGAAGAATGTTTGTGAATGAAAGCATAATCAAAAGGTTTATTTTTTAATGAATGTCTTTGGTAGAGTAGGGAAGTGAAGTGGAAGGGTGCTTCATACAGGTCTTGCTTCTAAAATGAGGCAGTCCTGGTAAACCACAGATAAAGAGTGACCCATTAATCTCTGTTGGCGTCCAAGGCAACTCAGCCTATAAAAAGAATTAAGACGATTCCTGGCCTACCAGAGAGGAAACATATTCAAATATGAATTTCATCCTGAAAATGAAATTAACATAATCCCTTGATTGGGACAACAAGAAAAATTCATGACAAAATTCAAAAATTATTAAACAGTAAATAAGAATTACCCACAATCCTATCATTTTTTTTTTTTTTTTGAAAAAGAGTCACAGAGTGGACAGTGAGAGAGAGAGAGACAGAGAGAAAGGTCTTCCTTTGCCATTGGTTCACCCTCCAATGGCCGCCGCGGCTGGCGCATCGCGCTGATCCGAAGGCAGGAGCCAGGAGCCAGGTGCTTTTCCTGGTCCCCCATGGGGTGCAGGGCCCAAGCACCTGGGCCATCCTCCACTGCACTCCCTGGCCACAGCAGAGAGCTGGCCTGGAAGAGGGGCAACCGGGACAGAATCCGGCACCCTGACCGGGACTAGAACCCGGTGTGCCAGCGCCACTAGGCAGAGGATTAGCCTAGTGAGCCGTGGCGCCGGCCCCGCAATCCTATCATTTAAGGCAACTTTCTGAGTTAGATATATGTTTCTACATTTTTTAAGACAAATTGATTTCATTTATCTCTTGCTTTCTTTTCCTTGTAATATGTAGATTTTTTTTTTTTTTTTTTTTGGACAGGCAGAGTTAGAGAGAGAGAAAGACAGAAAGGTCTTCCTTTTCCATTGGTTCACCCCCCAAATGGCCGCTACAGCCGGTGTGCTGCGCTGATCCGAAGGCAGGAGCCAGGTGCTTCTCCTGGTCTCCCATGGGGTGCAGGACCCAAGCACTTGGGCCATCCTCCACTGCAATCCCAGGCCACAGCAGAGAGCTGGACTGGAAGAGGAGCAATCGGGGCAGAACCGGCGCCCCAACCGGGACTAGAATCCGGGGTGCCGGCCCTGCAGGTGGAGGATTAACCAAGTGAGCTGTGGCGCTGGCCCAGAAATTCTTTTAAAATGTCACTAATTTTCTAAAGTGTAATTAATAACTGTAAAAATTGTGTTATATAGATTTATGATGATAATTTGACCAAGTATCTATTGTGGACAATTAAATGATTTCTTATTAATCTTGACTATTGTAATCAATGATAGAAGGGTCTTTTTAAAAAAAACTTACTTACTAAAAAGGCAGAGTTACAGAGAGGCAGAGGCAGAGAAAGACATAGAGGTCTTCCATCTACTTGTTCACTCCCCAAAAGGCCGCAACGGCCAGGGCTGGGCTGATCTGAAGTCAGGAGCTTCTTCCAGATCTCCCACACAGGTGCAGGGCCCCAGGCACCTGGGCCATCCTCCACTGCTTTCACAGGCCACAGCAGAGAGCTAGACTGGAAGTGGAGTAGCTAGATCTCGAGCTGGCACCCATATGAGATGTTTGTCCTGCAGGCGGTGGTTTTACCCGCTGTGTCACAGCCTTGGCCCCTAGAATGATTTATTTAAGTGGGCAGATCTATGGTGAAAGTCTGTTTTGGGAATAATGCTGTATATATCCATTATCACATAGTGAATACATGGTAAAATATTTGTGCATGTTGTCTACTCATCTCTGGTTTTAGTACCATTTTTTAATGTAAAAAGGGAAGCCTTGCTCAGCTATCCAGCCCTTCCATTGAGAAAACCTGGGAAGAAGGAGGGGTTGGTGAGGGTTTGTTCCGTTGTAGTTGTGAAGAGTTGTCATGGAAATGTGAAGACATTTCTACCTACACTTTCCTGGGTATTTGAACTCCTTGATTTCTGAGAAGAATCTAGACCTAGAAGGATGAGCACGGAAGCAATCGAGTTTGTGTTACGTGAAGCCGGCGAATCTTTCACACTGAGGAAAGGAATGACTGGCCTGCCACACAGGCCACTCCTGGCAGTGCCGCTGCAAGTGTTTACTGAGTTTCTCTATTTGGCCGTGACTTTATTCAAGGTCCCGTTTGTAGCAAAACTTCCGTAAGCTTAGCTGCCTTCTCTGGAAACATAATGAAAATCATGACCAAAGTCACGCGTTGCTCATCGACATAGTATTACCAAGCAGTTGGCATTTGCTCATTCTACTTTAGGTAAAGCTATTTTTTTAAATTTTCTAAAGGACAATTTTTAGCTATTTTTTAAAATTTATTTACTCTTTCTCTTAAAGCAATTCCAAACTATCGAAGTTTACAAGGACAGTAGGAATGATAATACCCATAACTTTCAACCACACTTTTTTTTATTCTCTACCTACCTCGTTGTCTGCCTTCCCACCAATCTACCTTCCTACGTATCTGTGCCTGTGAGCCTGTTGGGAATATACAGAAGTGATGCCGTTCTATTCGAGTAGCCTTCACACTGCAGGTTGTTTTAATGTCGACACTCTCATTCTCATGATTTGTGACTCAGCTCCGATCACATGATTAAAGAGATGTCTCGAGGGTAAATTAGTGATATTCTTGTCAGGAATAATTACTTAGACTTTTGTCAGGAGACACTTTGAAAGTGTGTTGAAATCACTTTTCTCATCAGACTTTCACCAGCTTGTTGTAGAATACATTGAGTATTCTTGTCAAAAATAGTATTATTATTATTTTTTCCAATAACATTTTTCTAATTCCATTATTCCTTACTTACATGAAATGCCAACTAAAAATGCCATTTCTTCCCTCCTTAAATTGCTGAAATCTGGCAGTTGAGCCTCTTTGAGCCAGGTTATACATCCTTTTTTTATTTATTTATTTTCTGACAGGCAGAGTGGACAGTGAGAGAGAGAGACAGAGAGAAAGGTCTTCCTTTGCCCTTGGTTCACCCTCCAATGGCCGCCACGGCCGGCGCACCGCGTTGATCCGATGGCAGGAGCCAGGTGCTTCTCCTGGTCTCCCATGGGGTGCAGGGCCCAAGCATTGGGCCATCCTCCACTGCACTCCCTGACCATAGCAGAGAGCTGGCCTGGAAGAGGGGCAACTGGGACAGAATCTGGCGCCCCGACCGGGACTAGAACCCGGTGTGCCGGCGCCGCAAGGTGGAGGATTAGCCTAGTGAGCCACAGCACCGGCCCTAGGTTATACATCCTTTTCCACCATTTTCCATCATCTTGTGGGGCTTATTTTCAACACATTGATGTGTTCCAGGCTACTGGTGTTTTTCATACCCCATCCCCCAAGTCAGCCTTTACTCACAGAAGTGGGGAATCTTTTTTCCACCAAGGACCATTTGGATATTTATGACATCATTCACAGGCATACAAAATTACCAGTGTGAAAAATAAACCTCTATAGATTTATTCGATTTTGAGTCCTGCCTGCGGATGCCTTGGTACAATCAGACTAAATGATTTCAAGGGCCTTATATTGCCCGTGAGCAGGACATTCCTCACGCCTGTATGAGTCTTGGCTCCGATTAGTGTGGAATGGTATTCAGAAAACAAGTTAGGTATGCTTATTGTCACTTGTGTTCACTGCTCTTAGCCTCACTCTATTGGCTATTGATTGGGCTAGTAAAAAATAATGTATGTAGCTGTATACATATGAATATGTATATAGGCACAGTTGTATACACACATTGACATTTATGTTCTTTTTTTCACCTTGAATTCACACAGTGCTGTAAGTAGACCCAACTACCCTAATTGTAGTCCAAACTCAAAAATTCATTCCAACTTTCCTCCTTTACAGTTAGAAACCATTAGAAGGCCAGTGCCACGGCTCACTAGGCTAATCCTCCACCTAGCGGCGCTGGCACACCGGGTTCTAGTCCCGGTCGGGGTGCCGGATTCTGTCCAGGTTGCCCCTCTTCCAGGCCAGCTCTCTGCTGTGGCCCGGGAGTGCAGTGGAGGATGGCCCAAGTGCTTGGGCCCTGCACCCCATGGGAGACCAGGATAAGTGCCTGGCTCCTGCCATTGGATCAGTGCGGTGCGCCGGCCACAGGGCGCCACCTGAGCGGCCACTGGAGGGTGAACCAACAGCAAAAGGAAGACCTTTCTCTCTGTCTCTCTCTCTCTCTCACTGTCCACTCTGCCTGTAAAAAAAAAAAAAAAAAAAAAAAAAAAAAAAAAAAACTATTAGAAATCTTTCATCTGCTTGCTCTTCTCAATACTGTTCTAAATCAGCAATCTTGTTGATCCCTCAGAGTTTGGTAAGTTTGCTGCCCCAAACTCTGTATTAGTTTTGGATGGGACTATCCCACCAAAACTCATGCTGAAACTTGGTGTTGAAAGTGGAGCTACCCTTAGGACGTGGCTGGGTCACAGGAGGGGTTAAAAGCCTTTCTAAGGGGAGTGAGCTCTCCCTCCTGCAGGACGGGATTAACTACTGTGTGTGCAAGTTGCTATAAAACAGGACAGCTGCTCACGTTTGTCTCTTTTGCAGAAGCCCATTTGCCCTTCTGCTTGCCTCCATGAAGAAACAGAAGACCCTCACAGAAGGTGAGTGTATGCCGGTACATGCTCTTAGACTCCCAGCCTCCAGAATCATGAGCCAACAAACTCCTTTTCTTTGTAAACTACCCAATG
This sequence comes from Oryctolagus cuniculus, assembly GCF_964237555.1. Taxonomy (NCBI): domain Eukaryota; kingdom Metazoa; phylum Chordata; class Mammalia; order Lagomorpha; family Leporidae; genus Oryctolagus; species Oryctolagus cuniculus. The sequence continues at coordinate 137,274,603 of NC_091439.1, read as the reverse complement.
CAGATTTTCTGTTCTAGAACAGAAAATAGAAGGACATTTTGTCTAGTGGTCGGTTTTGCAAAAATGTCTAACTTCCTTTTTCAGCTATCTGCAAGTACTGGGGAGGAGGAAGAATAAAGAGAAAAAGAACAGAAATGAAAGGGCCCTTGTGGCTTTTTGACTAAATTATACAAGAAGGGAGGGAGGGATGGAAGGAGGGGAGGAGGGAAGGAGGGAAGAGAGAAGGAGGGAAGGAGGGAAGAGAGAAGGAAGGAAGGAGGGAAGGATGTCTATATATGTTTTAGAGGACAAATAATTTGTTTAGGAAAACATTCAAATTTACTTGAATTCCTTTAATTCAATAATCGGATAATTTTTTGGTCAAACATGGTTTCTCTAATTCTATTATTAGTTCTTAGGGAAAATGATTTCAGATTTTTGAGTATCCTTAATTTAGTCATCAGACTATATATACAAGGTTATTTTAAAATGTTTGTGAAAAATGAAATTAAAAGATAAGTTTCTCTTGGTGGTTTTTCTACTTGCTATTTGTTGAATTCTTTCTTTAGTGGGGGCTTAAGCTTGTGGTTATAAAGAAAATTGACAGCATGTCACTGTAAAAATTAAAAGAGAAATAAGAAAAGAGGGAGGAGAATGAATGGGAGAAAGTGAAGGCAGGTATGGTGGGAAGTATCATTATGCTCTTAAAACTGTATACATGAAATGAAAAAAAAGTTATTCCAAAAATTAAAGGGGAAAAAAAAGGAAGGTGGTTTGAGGAAGGGAGGCAAGTGTGGTTATCATTTTAGAATTTTATTAATGAAATCCATTATCCTTATAGTAATAGAAATTTAAGATTTTTGGTATCTATGAATATGTTTTTTTTTTTTTTTTGACAGGCAGAGTGGACAGTGAGAGAGAGAGACAGAGAAAAAGGTCTTCATTTGCTGTTGGTTCACCCTCCAATGGCCGCCGCGGCCGGCGCGCTACGGCCTGTGCACTGCACTGATCTGAAGGCAGGAGCCAGGTGCTTATCCTGGTCTCCCATGGGGTGCAGGGCCCAAGCACTTGGGCCATCCTCCACTGCACTCCCTGGCCACAGCAGAGAGCTGCCCTGGAAGAGGGGCAACCGGGACAGACTCTGGTGCCCCGACCGGGACTAGAACCTGGTGTGCCGGCGCCGCAAGGTGGAGGATTAGCCTAGTGAGCCACGGCACTGGCCCCATATGTTTTCATCATTTACATTTTCCATGAACTTTTTGAGAATTCCATTATATACACAGAATTCAAAAACTTTTTAGACAAAAATATACTTATCCTTTAATTCTATTTTTCTTTAAAAAAAGGAAGATTTTTCTTATGTGTTAGAAAGGTAGAGTTACAGAGAGGGAGAGACAGAGGCAGAAAGAAAGTAATTTTTCATCTGCTGGCTCACTCCCCAAATGGCCACAACAGCCAGGGGTTGTCCAGGCTGAGCCAGGAGCTTCATGCTGGTCTCCCACATTGGTAGCAGGGGTCCGAGCACTTGGGCCATCTTCCACACTTTCCCAGGTGCCTTAGCAGGGAGCTGGACTGGGGGTGGAGCAGCTGGTAGTCGAACCTGTGCTCATATGGGAAGTAGGCACTGCAGATGGCAGCATTACAGGCTATGCCATAGTGCCAGACCCTAGTTCTACTTTCTATGAACGTTTTGAAGAAACGTTACAGAATATTTGAAGGAAACATCTTAACAAAAAACATGATTCAGGTGTTTGATTAATACTGAAGGCCAATTTCATGTGAATTGATTTGGCAATCCACACAGTTTATCTCTAAATCATGATTTTTCCCTGTTCAATTTGATCATACATGCACAAAGCCATAGAGCTAACAAACATGAGTTTATCATTAATTCATTTTGATGTGGTCAATTTTGTTTAAAGTATATTCAGACGTTAAAGTTAATTGTCCAGAACACGGACTTTTGATTTTTTGAGTTGTTTTCACTCAGGAGTATGAGATTCTTTCATAAAACATCAAGGATACCCAGGGCATTTTCTATTTGATTCTTAACTGAATGAACATAACAAAATTAAAGCCACCTTCCCTATTCCTTAATTAACGACATGGCTTGCCAAATTCTTCAGTGGCACAGAGGAGTTGGGTGCAAAGAAAAAAAAGTTAAAAACCCCAAAACCATAACGAAAATTGAATATTATTTGTGAGAATATTGCACACTGGGTTGAGTTCTGTCAAGGGAAGAAAAATGTTTTGTAATACAATTAAACTCTGGACATTATGTTAGAAGGCTCCAAGGAATAGAATATAGACTTGCATGCATTAACCTTCCTAACTCTCAGGCACAAATGGTCTTATGTTTTTGAATGTTTTTTTGTTCTTTCAAGGAAGTAAGAGTTGATGTTATATAACATCATTGTCACACAGTTTTGAAATTGACACATTTATTTATTTATTAAACAAATATGCATTGAATGCCTACTAAGTTGCAGGTACTATCCTACTTTCTTGCAGTGCAGTGATAAATGTGATCAATAAGTAAGATAAATGAGATTAGCTGATAGATAACCTCTGCCTTCACAAGTCTTATATTGGGAAAGAGGAAGACAGTAAACATTATATATACATATACACACATTCAGATACTTCAGATAGTGCCAAAGTCAATAGAAAAAACAAAGAAGGTAAAAAACAGATTGTCAAGGTAATCTCTAGACTATTTAGAAACACTAACCCTACGGAGTAGTTAAAACCTTACATATTAGAACCGGAAATTCTTCAGATGTTGTTTAGCGCAATCCCCTTTTTCAAATATTGAGTAGCAGCTCCACAAAGGCTGTTATTTTCTTACGGCCCCTTGGTTTGTGTTGCCCGTGTTGGAATGTGGGCTTCATTAGCACAGGTAGTTACCACATGGTACCTGCAGGTACCAGTGGAACCACAGAGCTCCTTCTTGCTCTCTGGGATTCAGATCCGTTATGTGCTACAAAGTTTGGTTTCTAAAGTACCTTTATCCTGTGCATATCTTAACACTTGTGTACAACCTTAAATGACAAAGTACATTGTGCAATTATGTTCTATCACACATTTTCTGTTATAATATTTATAAAATAAAATAACATAAAAAGTCACAGTCTCTATCCATATCCCAGTGCCTGAATCCTATTCCTAGAAGGAACCAAGTTCCACTGTTGCTGGTTCCTTCTGGAATGTGCCTCCGTAGATCCGAAGGCTATGCCCATACTTCCTTTTTGTTTTTTAAATTTTTGTACCTAATTGATTCATTGAACAGGCGCAATTCCTGGCATGTTGTAACAGCAGGAGTTAAAATGTCTCCTAGCACTCTCTTAAATTTGTATATATTTGTAATTTTCAGTAATATTATCATTGATCCTGGTGAAAAGTTAGGACAATCACTGTGTGCTCAACTTGAGGATAAAATAGAATCTGCTGTATTTGGTAACTAATAGTTGTGTTCTAAATCATAATGAAGCATTGAAACATGGCTACATGTTGAGGAACCCATGCTTTTCTCCTGTGTGGGCTGTTATGGGCTGTTTGCTTGCAAAGTTTCACACCCAAGGGAGACCCCTTCAGATTCTTTGACTGCTGTTCCCTCTTTGGGCTTCTGTGACTTTCCTCCCTCATTCACTAAAACTTTAAGGTCTGCTGTTGGGTTGGGTATGAAAGCTGAGAAGGGCTTTCTAGGCTGTAGTAACTTGAGATGGTAAAGTTCCATGCAAGGTTTGGTATAGGCTGATCCATTCTCTTGTGAAGTTGTTTCATTGAGCTTTTAGAACACTGGTCTATTTCCTTAAGAGGCACACACACACTCACACACACAGCTCCCATCCACTGGTTCACTCCTCAAATACCTGCCAGGCCAGGGTGGCCCAGGCCAAAGCCAGGAACCAGGAATACGGTCTAGAGCTTCCACATGGGTGGCAGGACTACAAATGTTTGTGCTGTCACCTGCTACTTCTAGGGTGTACATTGGCAAGAAGCTAGAATCAGGGCAGAGCCAAGATTTGAATCCAGGCACTCCGATATGTTTTTGTTTGATTGATTTTTTTCTTTTTAAATCTGTTTATGCACTTACTATTAATTAGCTATAACACATTACAACTGAATTAAAAATATTTCTCTAATATGTTCAAAAATCAGTAAAAGACACCAACTTTATTTTTTCAGAGAAAATCTTCATTCTCAGGCACCATTGGGACTGCCCTTTCTCATTCTCTGTCTTAAAGATTTATTTTAAAGGCAGAGTTACAGAGAAAGAAGGGGAAAGAGGAAAAGATAGAGGGAGGGAGAGAGAGAGAGAGAGTGAGGGAGAGAGATACGAGAGATCTTTCATCTGCTGGTTGGCTCAATCCTCAAATGATCAAAATGACTGGGGTTAGACCAGGAAAAGCCAGGAGCCAGGAGCCAGGAGCTTCTTCCAAGTGCTCGGACCATTTTCAGCTGCTTTTCTCAGGCTGTTCACAGGGAGATGGGTTGGAAGTGGAGCAGCTGGACCAAACCAGCTCCCACGTGGGATGCCAGCAGTGTAAGTGGTGGCTTAACCTGCTGCGCCCCTGTGCCAGCCCAGCCCCCTCACTTCTGGGGACGGGGTGGGAGATTGCCTTCTCTAAGTTGGCTGCAGGGCTCTGATTTGGGGCATTTCTTTGGTCATCACTGATTTTGTGAGAGTGTAAAGGAGGTATGCTTTTGAGATTTAGTGGTCTGAAAATGTCTTTTCAACATTCACATTTGATTGATAGCAGAATTAAAAAGAATATTTGAGAGAGAGAAGGAAAGGGGTGAGATTGAGAGATCTCCTTTACTGGTCCAGTTCCCCATGTCCAGAGCTGGGCCAAGGCCAATGCCTGGGGCAGACTGGAACTCAGTCCAGGACTCCCAGTTGCCTGAGTGATCACCTGCTGCCTCCCTGAGTTTGCTTAGCAGGAGGCTGCAGTCAGGCGGTGGGGGTGGGTGTCCAACCCAAGCGGGCTCATGCGGTGTGTGAGCATCTCAGCTGGTGTCTTAACTGCCAGGTCGAACACCTGCCCCAGGAGCAGGTGCGAAGGCTTTGGTCCTCTGCCCTCTGGTTGCACTATACTAGGAAGCAACTCCTGGACATTCTGAGTCTATTTATTTAGTTATTTGAATGTCAGAATTACACACACACAGAGGGAAAGACAGAAAGAGAGATCTTCATGCACTGGTTCACTCCCCAGATGACCACAATGGCTGGGGCTGGCCAGGCGGAAGCCAGGAGCCAGTAGCTTCTTCCAGATCTCCCATGTGGGTGCTGGGGACCAAGACTTGGGCCATCTTCCAGTGGTTGACCAGGGCATTAGCAGAGAGCTGGAGTAGAAGTGGAGCAGCTGGGTCTTGCAGTGGCACCCATGTGGGATGCCAGCACTGCAGGTGGTGACTTTACCCACTATCCACAGCACTGGCCCTGACATTCTGATTCTTGATTCTTTGTTATATCCACTTTTGATTATGTAAATCCTTGAATGTGGCCCTGCATTTTCAGTTTGACAGCTCTCTCTCTCTCTCTCTTTTTTTTTTTTTTTTTTTTTTTGGACAGGCAGAGTGGACAGTGAGAGAGAGAGAGACAGAGAGAGAGAGAAAGGTCTTCCTTTTGCCATTGGTTCACCCTCCAACGGCCGCTCCAGCGGCGTGCTGTGGCCAGTGCACCGCGCTGATTTGAAGCCAGGAGCCAGGTGCTTCTCCTGGTCTCCCATGGGGTGCAGGGCCCAAGCACTTGAGCCATCCTCCACTGCACTCCCAGGCCACAGCAGAGAGCTGGCCTGGAAGAGGGGCAACCGGGACAGAATCCGGTGCCCTGACCAGGACTAGAACCTGGGGTGCTGGTGCCGCAGGTGGAGGATTAGCCTAGTGAGCCGCGGCGCCAGCCAGTTTGACAGCTCTGAAATCCTGGCGGATGTTTTTGTAATTTCCTGAATAACTCCTTTTATCTCTATCCCATACTTCTATTCTTTTCTGGAACATCCAACTTGTTTTTAGAACCTGCTTGGTGCTAGCACTGTGGCATAGTGGGTTAGGCCTTCATCTGCAGTGGCAGCATCTCACATGGGCTCTGGTTTGTGTCCTGGCTGCTTCTCTTCCGATCCAGCTCTCTGCTATGGCCTGGGGAAACAGCAGAACATATCCCAAGTGCTTGGTCCCCTGCACCCACATGGGAGACCCGGAGAAAGCTCCTGGCTCCTGGCTTCACATCAGCCCAGCTCTGGCCATTACGGCCACTTGGGTGGTGAGCCAGCAGATAGAAGACCACTTTCTACGTCTCCCTCTGTCGGTAACTCTGCCTCTTGAATAAATAAATAAATTTTTAAATAAACAACCTCTTAGATCCTCTAATTATTCCTGTTATGTTCCTGCAATTTCCCGCATTTTTACCATTTTGTTTCTGATTTGCAAAGAATTTTCCTATTTTTTAAATTCTATAACTTCTGAATTTTAATAGTACTTTGGGACAAATATTTTCCAAAAACTACTTATTGTTTTTTTGAATATTCTCATTTAAAAATAACAAAAAGCAACTGATGCTTTTACCTAAGCCATACTGTACCTACTCTCCTCTGACTAGGTTGGATATTTGTCTGACGTTCCCTGATGGTTTCCCTGGATTCCTGGTTTATATTGTAATAGTCTCTGAGAGCAAAGCCTCTTTCCAAACCTCTGTCAGTCCTTTTATCTGTTCCTGTGCAAACCTGAGCACTGAGATGCAGTTTGAAAGTGGTTTATGCAGAGGTCTGCAGTCCCCTGGACTTGACTGTGGTGTCAGCAGGAGGGAACCTGCCAGTCTGATGGGCGTACCCTCAGATAGCAGTGTTTCTGTATCTTTTCCTGAGGTTAGACTTCCTAGAAAGGACTCTGCAGATTTCCTGCCAGTGTTGTTGTGAATATGGTTCCTCGCATTACTGGAGTTAATTTGTAAGGTAGGCTATAGTTTTCACCATTTCCTATGTCCATTTTTGCATAATTCTGCTTTTTTTAAAGATTTATTTATTTATTTAAAAGATTTACACAAAGAGAGAAGGAGAGGCAGAGAGAGAGAGGTTTTCCATCTGCTGGTTCATTCCTCAAGTGTCCACCATGGCTGAAGCTGTGCCGATCCGAAGCCAGGAGTCAGGAGTATTTTCCAGGTCTCCCATGCAGGTGCAGGGGCCCAAGGTCTTGGGCCATCTTCTACTATTTTCCCAGGCCACAATAGAGAGCTTGATTGAAAGTGAAGCAGCTGCACTTGAACGGGTGCCCATTTGGGATGCTGACACTGCAGGAGGCAGCATTACCCAATAAGCCACAGCACTAGTCCCCACATCTTGCCTTTTTAACACAGCACCCCACCTAATGCCATCCATATGCTTTTGTCTAAAAGCTTTGTCCTCCCAGCTCTCCAGACAGTAGATTTGTGGTTTTCTATTATAGTAGGGAAGGAGGAGAACTTTCTTGCTGAGTTGGATAGATGATGGTTTTGTTTTTTGGCCATTCAACCACTGTGGGGAGCAATCCGGACTAGACTAAGTTACTCGAATTAAGACTTATTCTATGCATCTGCTCTCCCACAATGTGGCGTTGGGAGAGAAGTAAACAGCTTCCGCACAGCTGCCTCCAGTTCAACCAATTAACTGTAGGACTTGCTCCTGATTGGAGAGCAGCGTACTCAGCCGAGTTGGGATTGGCGGAGGAGGACTATAAAGGAGGAGAGAGACGGCATGCACCGGGAACATCTATGGGGAACATCTAAGGGAACCCGTGCAGCCCCCGAGAGAGCCGGCCGGCGGTGTGCCGCTCCCCTGCGGAAGTGGGGAATGCGGCCAGGGGGAACTGCCCTTCCACGGAGGTGGAAGGGATAGTAGCCAACCCGGGAAGAACCAGCAGCAAACCCGGGGAGGGCCGAGCAGACGAAAGAACAGCGCAGGGTTCAGTGTTGCTCCTCCACGAAGAGGGGGAGCGACATAATGGTGCCGTGACTCGGATATGAAGCCTAGGCAGGGTCCTGTGTCGTTCCTCCACGAAGAGGGGGAGCGACATAATGGTGCCGTGACTCGGATATGAAGCCTAGGCAGGGTCCTGTGTTGCTCCTCCACGAAGAGGGGGAGCGACATAATGGTGCCGTGACTCGGATATGAAGCCTAGGCAGGGTCCTGTGTCGTTCCTCCACGAAGAGGGGGAGCGACATAATGGTGCCGTGACTCGGATATGAAGCCTAGGCAGGGTCCTGTGTCGTTCCTCCACGAAGAGGGGGAGCGACATAATGGTGCCGTGACTCGGATAGGAAACCTAGCTCGGATAGGAAACCTAGGACGGATAAAAAACTTAGGAGGGAAGAAACGGGAAGAACTGGGAAAATACCGGAGAGAGAGACTAGCAAACAGCCTAGGGAAAAGCCGGACGAAAAAGGAGCCGGAAGAAGCTATTGAAAGCCTAGGCATAGATTCGGATACGGACTACGGGGGGAAGCTGGGAGAAATCTCTAAGGTCGAAAGCGAAAGTGAAAGCTAGAACAAACAGACTCGGACGCGGACTGTGGGGAGAGGCCAGGAGAAATGAGGGAGGAATATCGTTGGAGGAAAGCTTGGGGAAATATACCGGGTAGAGAAAAATGTTAGGGAAATTGAAGCCGCGGGGGGCAGGCCAAGGCGGAAACGAAAGCCACTTTGGGATTCTCAAGTTAGCCCGGGAATGGGGGGCGAAAAGTTGAAACCAGAAGCTGAGACGCAAGCCAGGTTGGGATCCGTCTGATTAGCCCGGGGAGCAAAGGACGGGAAGCCAAATCGTGGGGCGGAGACGTACGCTGGGTTGAATTCGCCAGGCTAGCCCGGGGAACTTAGATTGAATCCTAGTGGCGGAGACGCAAGCTACACTGTGTTACTCGCGGAAGCCGCCGCGTGCAGAGAGAGCACGGGGCGTGAATAGATAGGGAACGGGGCTGGCGTAGGCCGTGGTTCAGACGCGAAAGGGTTAAGCGTGGAGCCCGCGGACCGCGCAAAGCCGGGAAGCTGCGCAGATGAGGCGCGGGCTGAAGCGGCTCAGAGCCGGCGAGGCGCGGAGAAGCAGCCTCGGGGCGGAGCCCGCTGGCGGGGCGAGGCGCCGGGAAGCTGCGCGGAGCCGTGAAGCTGCCGGCAGGGCGAGGTGCCGGGAAGCTGCGGGGATAAGAGAAACAGAAGTTTTAGAAGTAAAGTGAGAGAAATAGGAATGCTGGAAGATAGAAGTAAAATGGGAGAAATAGAAATGCCCGGAGATAGAGAAATAGAGAAATAAAAAGGCCTCCCTACAACACTGCAATGTGAGAGCTTGGATTCGGTCTGCCTAATCAAGTGAGGCGATGAGCACCTGCGGGCAGCTAGCAGCTTATGCGCCGCAGGTCACCGAAGACAGGCACGAATTAACATCAGTAAGGCTTCCCCACAATACAACAATATTAAGCTTGGATTCGGTCTGCCTGATTTAAGGCGGTAAGCGCCAGCAAAGCTCGACCAGAGTATGAGCTGCAGGTCACCGAAGATAGGCACAAACCAACACTAATAAGTCTCCCCCACAATACGGCAATGAGAAGGCTTGGATTCGGTTTGCCTGATAGGTTTTGTAAACACCTGCAGGCAGTTCTAGCAGAGTAGAGCATGCGCTGCAGGGCACCGAACACAGGCACGCATCAGCGCCTAAAAACCTCCTCACAATGGCGAAGAGAGGACCCGGATTCGGTTTTCCTGATTGATAGGACTTGTAAGAGCCTGTGGCAACGCTAGCAAGTAGAGCAGAGTGTGTGCCGTGGGACACCGAAGACAGGCGCGTATCAACGCCAAAAAATAAAAAGAAAGGGGGATCTGTGGGGAGCAATCCGGACTAGACTAAGTTACTCGAATTAAGACTTATTCTATGCATCTGCTCTCCCACAATGTGGCGTTGGGAGAGAAGTAAACAGCTTCCGCACAGCTGCCTCCAGTTCAACCAATTAACTGTAGGACTTGCTCCTGATTGGAGAGCAGCGTACTCAGCCGAGTTGGGATTGGCGGAGGAGGACTATAAAGGAGGAGAGAGACGGCATGCACCGGGAACATCTATGGGGAACATCTAAGGGAACCCGTGCAGCCCCCGAGAGAGCCGGCCGGCGGTGTGCCGCTCCCCTGCGGAAGTGGGGAATGCGGCCAGGGGGAACTGCCCTTCCACGGAGGTGGAAGGGATAGTAGCCAACCCGGGAAGAACCAGCAGCAAACCCGGGGAGGGCCGAGCAGACGAAAGAACAGCGCAGGGTTCAGTGTTGCTCCTCCACGAAGAGGGGGAGCGACAAACCACTGCCCATAAAGACTTTCAATCCATCTTTTAGCATTTGGTACAAGAGTACTTCAAAACGTTCATGGACAATGGAGTGAAAAGCTAAGTTTACTTTGTTGTAAAAAAATAATTTGAAGTCTTTGTATGTGAGGAATCTTCAAGAAGTTCGTGGAGGGGCCAGTGTTATGGCACCGTGAGCTAATCTGCTACACCCAACACTTGCAACCTGTAGCACTGTTCCAGGGCCTGCTGCCTGACTTCCAAACCAGTTCTCTGCTAATGCATCTGGCAAAGCAGCAGATGATGGTCCAAGTGCTTGGGTCCCTGCCATCCGTGTGGGAGACCCTCATGGAGTTCTAGGCTCTTGGGTTCGGCTTGGACCAGCCATAGCAGATGTGGCCCTTGGGGGAGTGAACCAATATCTGGAAGATCTTTCTCTCTCCCACCATCCCTCTCTATCATTCTGCCTTTCAAATAAATAAATGGATCTTTTTAAAAAGTTCATGGAAAATGTATACTATGGAAAAACTATGAATGAATTGCATCTTTTTGGTCTTTTAATTCTGTTTTCCTACACAATTTTTAAAGTACCCTTCTAACACATAGAAGTCTATGTTCAGTACAGATTTTTCCACTCAGTTGGATTAGTCAGCACTCCTCTATTCACATTTTGAAATTCATTTTTTTTTGACAGGCAGTTAGACAGTGAGAGAGAGACAAAGAGAAAAGTCTTCCTTTTCCATTGGTTCACCCCCAAAATGGTCACTACGGCCAGTGCTGTGCCTATCCAAAGCCAGGAGCCAGGTGCCTCTCCTGGTCTCCCAGGCGGGTGCAGGGCCCAAGCACTTGGGCCATCCTCCACTGCCCTCCCGGGCCACAGCAAAGAGCTGGACTGGAAGAGGGGCAGCCAGGACAGAATCCAGCGCCCCAATGGGGACTAGAACCCAGGGTGCTGGCGCCGCAGGCGGAGGATTAACGGCACCGGCCGAGTTTCTTTTTTTCTATTCTTTCTTTCTTTTCTTTCTTTCTTTTTTTTTTTTTTTTTTTTGAGAACTGTTTCTACTTTTCTGCATTGGGCTCCTCATTCTTGCAGATGTGCAGGTTTTTAATTCGTTTGTTCCATTATCAGTAAGTTTTGGAGATGGAGCAGAAATAATCACATCAGTCAACCTCTTGTTTTGTCAGGAAGTCTCGGCTCTTCTTATCCTGTCTGTTTATTGCACATTTGAAAAGGATCAACTTCAAAAAATCAATTTAATTTGATTTTTAAGTCCTGAGACATGTTAACTTATTTTCACAAAAAGATAAAAACTACACATATTTATTAAGAATTATTTACATGGTTTGGGGAGGCATATTACTTAATGCAAAAATGCATTTCATTTTTATATCTCTTTTTACTAATAAGCAAATTAGTCTCTTCAGATTGCACTCTTCAGAAGAACACAAACTGTGATAAACTACATATCATATGCAATGTTACTGCTTTTTGCATTGTCATTGTGTGTTTCAGAAGTGAATTCAGAAAAAATCTTTTGAGGATAAGACAGGGACAGAAATTCATAAAAATAATTTCAGGTGAATATTCAATAATGAAATATAATTTTATTATATATCAGTAAGCAAATCCTATCATCCAGTATTCCTTATTGTTATTATGTACAAAAGGTGTTATTCAATAATAACAGTATTAAATTTTAAAAGTATTTCTGTGGAAAGATGTAAAAATACAGAAGATAATTAAGTTTTCCTTCTTACTAAGCTATGATTGCATTGATCAGTTTTCTTTTTAACTTTTATCAAAGATTTATTTTATCTGAAAGCAAGTTGCAGACATAGAGAGAAAAAAACATTTCATCCATTGCTTCATTCCACAATTGGCTTCAACGGCCAGAGTTTGGCCAGACCAGTCAGGAGCCCAGAACTCTATCCAGGTATCCCACATAGGTGGAGGGACACAAGTACTTGAACCATCTTCTTCCATTTTCCCAGCTGCAGGGAGCTGGATGGAGGCAGGTGCTATGGAATGGGATGCCAGCATTGCAGGCAGCGGCTTACCCCACTAGTCCAGGATACCAGCCCTCTTTCACTTAGTTCTTATACAAGCTAATAATCAGAGTCAGTTTATTATATAAAAAAATTCTACTTATTCTTTCTACTGCTTTATATACCTTTCATTCCCTCCCTGCCAACACACTGCACATACGTTTTCAAGCTTGACTTTGTCATGCAGAACTTGACTATGATCTTGAACTGACTGAGTTCAGATAGTACCGCTCTCAACTTTTCATCTGCTGTCTTGGAGACAATGCGTATAGATCTAAATGTCTAGAATTCTGGAAGACATACTGTTATTGATAAGGGATCAGGGCATTTTCTTGTTATTAAAGAGTTATTTACAAATCCAGTTTTTGTTATCCTAGATAGTTAATAGCAGAAGAATAGTGAATTTTTCAGTCTGTTATATGACATAAAGTACTAATAAAGCATAAACTCGGCCGGCGCCGCGGCTCTCTAGGCTAATCCTCCACCTTGCGGCGCCGGCACACCGGGTTCTAGTCCCGGTTGGGGCACCGGATTCTGTCCCGGTTGCCCCTCTTCCAGGCCAGCTCTCTGCTGTGGCCAGGGAGTGCAGTGGAGGATGGCCCAATGCTTGGGCCCTGCACCCCAGGGGAGACCAGGAGAAGCACCTGGCTCCTGCCATCGGATCAGCACGATGCACCGGCCATAGTGCGCGGGCCGCGGTGGCCATTGGAGGGTGAACCAACAGCAAAAGAAGACCTTTCTCTCTCTCTCTCACTGTCCACTCTGCCTGTCAAAAAATTAAAAAAAAAAAAGCAAAAAAGAAAAAAAAAGCGTAAACTCAGAAAAAAAGGGGAAAATTAGGTAGGTGACTATGTTAATATGAGAGTACTACAGAAACCTAAGCTCTAAATGTGAACGCAAGTGTGAGAAATGAAAGAAAGGAAAGAAAACCCATGATGCAGATAGGGAAGGAAACTGAAAATTTTAATAAGTGTTTAGATATTATTAATGAAAAATATTCATGAAGGTCCCAAATAAGAGAGAGTATAAATGGAGAGATATTTAAAGTTGTCTGTGGTGATACAGAGCACAGCTGCCAGCCCATTATAGACAAATGGAATAGTCGATGTTGCATTTAACCAAACTCCATTATTACTAAATCTTCTGTAGGTTACGTGAGTCTGATTTCTAAATATCCTGAAACCTTTCTGGAGTCATTTAATAGCGTTTTCATGACAATGAGTAAAAAGAATGTACTTGGTCAAAGTGAAACGGGCTGTAATAAGAAATTTAATGTTTTTTAGAGAAAAACAACAACCACTTAGCATGATCAAGGAGTTCATTTATAAGAGTAATTTGTCAGAGACAAATAGGAAACCACTAAGAAGTACTCAACTTCTACAAGATATATGTCCCAATTGCATAGAAGGCTGCACTTGACATTGGGAGTTCTTTGCTCTTTGGAAGTGAAGGGTTCTATTAAATAGCAAAATGCTCTTCTTATATGGACTATTGCCTCTAATTTGTGTTATAAATTTCTGCAAATGACATTTCAAAGTCAAGAGAGTTAACACCATGGATGCTATTACTACGAATGTGTGAATGATTTTAAATGTTGCAATTGATTTGTATGCTTTAATTTGAAAATGCTGAGTAACTGCTGGTGTTTCATAGAAATTAAAAATATTGATTAGAAGTTGTACACTGGTGTTATTCAATAGTGTGAGAGTTACATTATTAATAGCTTTACTGTTTGTAAATTTAAAATTTATTATATTGATGTTTATTATATATATATTTAATATAGTTTAGGGTTAGTTTATCTCTTTGAAAATGATTTTGCTACTTATGGGGTTTTATTATAATTTATAAATTTGAATTGTTTGTACAATTTGTTTCACTTTTTATTTTTGACAATGACAGTGAGTACATATTCATGATGATTATAATTAAGTTTCATTTAAGTTTCTTTTTGGCTCCCTAATAGATTTAGAATGTGGAATTCTCACCTTAATTCTAAATATTTTAACGTTTTAACTAATGGTTCCATTTCAAATTCATTGGTCTCTTACTAGTATATATTTGAAGATTGGTAAAGAGATTTCCTTTTTATTTTTGTTTTTTTTTTCTTCCTATTTGTCAGTTTATATCATTATTGATATAGGTTAATGAAAGTGAAATATTGAATTTCTGGAAATTACCAAGACATCATTTGTAAACCACTTACAGTTGATTTCTAAAATAAATATTCCTTGTTTTTTCCCAAAATAATCAGCATATTTTTGTTATAAATAATGGCATGGCCTTGACAAAGGTCTTGCGTGGATCGGTGCTCAGCGGAAAGCTAGTGAGGAATGTCTCACAGACTTCTGAACATGCTGCATTTACCTCTGCTTTGCTTTTGCATTCTTTTCCACAATCTCCAGCTTTCTCAGCAGTCCAAGCACTAATATTTACCTCCCCAACGCAGAGAGCCCACTGTCCTTTTTTTCCCAAGCTTTTATGTAGTGAACACAAATTTGATAGGTACAATTTTAGGAATATAGTGGTTCTTCCCCCAATACGTGCCTTCCCACCCCTACTCACATCCCACTTCCTACTCCTTCTCCCATCCATTCTTCAGTAAGATTTGTTTTAATTAACTTTATATACAGAAGACCAACTCTATGCTAAGTAAAGATTTCAACAGTTTGCACCCCCAGCACGCAATGTATAAAGTACTGTTTGAGAACAAGTTTGCAGTTAATTCTCATAGTACAACTGATTAAGGACAGAAGTCCTACATGGGGAATAAGTGTACAGTGACTTCTGTTGTTAATTTGGCAATTAACACTCTTACTTATGACGTCGGTGATCACCTGAGGCTCTTGCCATGAACTGCCAAGGCTATGGAAGCCTTTTGAGACCATAAACTCCATCAGTATTTAGACAGGGCCATAAGGAAAGTGGAAGTTCTCTCCTCCCTTCAGAGAAAAGTACATCCTTCTTTATAGCCCCTTCTTTCCACTGGGGTCTCACAGAGATCCTTCATGTAGAACATTTTTTGCCACAGTGTCTTGATTCCCATGCCTGCAATACTCTCATGTCCTTTTCAGACAGATCCACATAACTTAAGGGCTGATTCTGAAGTCAGAGTGCTATTTAGGATGTTTGTCATTCTGTGAGTCTGCTGTGTGGCCTGCTTCCCATGTTGGAACTTTCTCTGCTTTTTAATTCTATCTATTGTTGTTACCAGACACTTGGTCATATTTATGTGATCCCTTTGACTTTAATGCTATCTATATAATCAATTACACACTTAATATGATCACTTTAATCCATAAGATGGCATAGTACCACCCTGCTTAATGGAACTTGGTGTCCCATGGCAAGTTTTTAGCTTTATCTTTAGGAATAAGTCTGTGGGAATGTGTGCTGGACTATACAGCTCCTCCCTCTCTTACTCTCATTCTTATTTTTTTACTGGGATCTATTTTCAATTGACTTTATACACCTATGGTTGATTCTATGTAAAGTAAGGAGTTCAACCAATGGTATTAAGTAGAAAAATATTAAAAATGTAAAATAAAATAATAAATTATTCATTGACAGTCAACATAAGGGCTGTGCAAGTCATTGTTTCTGTGTCAATCTCATTCTACGGGTTTCCTTTAAGGTGCTCAGTTAGTTATCTCAGATGAAGGAGAATAGATGTTCTTTGTCTCTTTGGGACTGGCTTATTTCACTATAAATGAAGTTTTCCAGATTCACCTATTTTGTTGCAAATGACCGGATTTCATTTATTTGATTGTTGTGTAGTATTGCATAGATTACATATCTCATAATTTGTTTATCCAGTTTTCCATTGATGGGCATTTAGGTTGATTACATGTCTTAGCTATTGTGAATTGAGCTGAAAAAAACATGGGGGTATAGATAACTCTTCTATTTGCTGATTGCATTTCCCTTGGGTAAATAAGCAAGAGTGGGATGTCTGAGTCATATGGTAGGACTATGTTGAGGTTTCTTTTTTTTCTTTATTTTTTTTTAAACTTTTATTTAGTAAATATAAATTTCCAAAGTACAGTTTATGGATTACAATGGCTTTTTCACCCCCATAACTTCACTCCCACCCGCAACCCTCCCATCTCCCACTCCATTCCATTCGCATTAAGATTCATTTTCAATTATCTTTATATACAGAAGATCGATTTAGTATATATTAAGTAAAGATTTCATCAGTTTGCACCCACACAGAACATATAGTGTAAAATATTGTTTGAGTACTAGTTATAGCATTAATTCACATTGTACAACACATTAAGGACAGAGATCCCACATGGGAAGTAAGTACACAGTGACTCCTTTTGTTGACTTAAAAATTGACACTCTTGTTTATGGCGTCAGCCATCTCCCTAGGCGCTAGTCCTGAGTTGCCAAGACTATGGAAGCCTTTTGAGTTCGTCGAATTCGATATTATTTAGACAGGATCATAGTCAAAGTGGAAGTTCTCTCCTCCCTTCAGAGAAAGGTACCTCCTTCTTTGATGGCCCGTTCTTTCTACTGTGATCTCACTCACAGAGATCTTTCATTTAGGTCCTCTTTTTTTTGCCAGAGTGTCTTGGCTTTCCATGCCTAAAATACTCTCATGGGCTCTTCAGCCAGATCCAAATGCCTTAAGGGCTGATTCTAAGGCCAGAGTGCAGTTTAGGACATCTGCCATTCTATGACTCTGCTATGTATCCCTCTTCCCATGTTGAATCGTTCTCTCCCTTTTTTATTCTATCAGTTAGTATTAGCAGACACTAGACTTGTTTGTGTGATCTCTTTGACTCTTAGACCTATCAGTGTGATCAATCATGAACTGAAATTGATCACTTTGACTAGTGAGATGGCATTGGTACATGCCACCTTGATGGGATTGAATTGGAATCCCCTGGCACATTTCTAACTCTACCATTTGGGGCAAGTCTGATTGAGCATGTCCCAAATTGTACCTCTCCTCCCTCTCTTATTCCCACTCTTATATTTAACAGGGATCACTTTTCAGTTAAATTTAAACACCTAAGTATATTTATGTGTTAATTACATAATTACAGAGTTCAACCAATAGTATTAACAAGAACAAAAAAAATACTAAAAGGTATCTCCAAACTGTCTTCCATAGTGGTTTTACCAGTTTGCATTCCCACCAACAGTGGCTTAGGGTACCTTTTTCCGCACATCCTCACCAGCATTTGTTGTTTGTTGATTTCTGTATGAAAGCCATTCTAACTGGGATAGTTGAAACATTTTTGTGATTTTGATTTGCATTTCCCTGACCGCTATGATCCTGAGCATTTTTTAATGTATCTGTGGGCCATTTGGATTTCCTCTTCTGAGAAATGTCTGTTTACGTCCTTTGCCCATTTCTTGACTGGGTTTTTTGTTTTGTTGTTGTTGACTTTTTTGATCACTTTATATATTCTGGTTATTAATCCTTTATCAATTGCATGGTTTGTAAATAATTTTTCCCAATCTGTGAGTTGCCTCTTTACTTTCCTGATTGATTTTTGCTATACAGAAGCTTCTAATTTGGTGTGATCCCATTTATTAATTTTGGTTTTTATTTCCTGTACCTTTGGAGTCTTATCCAGGAACACTATACCTATGCCAATATCATGCAAGATTTCCTCAAAGCTCTCTAGTAATTTGATGGTATTGTGTCGTAGACTTAGGTCTTTCATCCATTTTGAATATGTTTTTGTGTAAGATGTAAGATAGTGGTCCTGCTTCATACTCTGCATATGGAAATCCAGTTTTCCCACCACCATCTGTTGAGGAGATTGTCCTTGCAGTGGCCCCAGCAATTGATGGGTGTGTGCAGGGGAGGCAAATTTGACAGCCCCTGCTTACATTTGAAAATGTGAACAAGGTAAACAATCAATATGGCTTCTCCCCACTGGCTGCCGGTCTGGTTGTGGGGAGGGATGAGATGTAGATGGATAGGGGCAAGCCCGACCTCTCTGCTGGTTCCACTATACTTTTTCTTCTTGCTTGGAGCTTCAAACACAGTTTGCCAGGTCCCCCCACCCACTGCTATCCCTAGCTCTGTGGACTTGCAGTTTCTCACTTGTTTCACTGGGTGAGTGGTGCTAGTCTCTGCCTGGCCTTCATTATGCCTCTGCTATGCCTCTGCCACTTCCTTTTTTTTTGCTCCCTCAGCATGGACCTGCCAATCTCTGTTGTCCTCCACCCATTGTTCTTTGAGATCAACTTCATGCCATGGTCCCAATGTCCAGAAGTGATCCTGGCGTAAAACTAGGGGAACAGGAGCCTAAGCTACCCAATTTCATTTCTTTCAAAAATCACCTGTCTGCATTGCATGCTTTCCAGTGCTTTGAACCCACTAGTCTCCTGCATATTATCCACTTATATATTCACTTAGGGTACAGGGCAACTTCAGTCACAGACCTAATTTTTAATAGTACGCATTTGAGACATTTTTATCCAAGAAGGAGAGATGAGCAGTATAATTTCTGAGCTCCTGGTCTTTTGAGAATATGTTCTTCTTTATATCAAGCATCATATGAGGAAACCTGATTTATATTTCCCCTCAAACTCTGTAAAAGGTGTACCATTTTCCCTGAGTATTTTTGACAGAAGATATAAATTTATAACTATCTTAGAGCTCCTATGAAATATATGAATACATGTATACAGTGTGTACTGATCACAACAGGATAATCAACACTTCCCCTTCTCTGACATCACTTTACGACTGGGGGTTTGGAGCTTTTCCTTTTGTTTGTTCATACATCATATACTAGGTTGTGAACTATATCCCCATACTATGCTGTGTGACACCAGGAACTTATCATGACTTAAAACTGACATGGTAACCATTGTACAAACTCCTCCTATCCCCACCATTTCTTGATGTCTCTAGTAATTACCATTATGATTGAGCTTTTTATTGCTCCCACATATGAGGCAGAACCTACAGAATTTCATCTTCCACTAGCTTTTTTCAGTTAACATTATGTCTGCCAGCTTCATCTGTTTTGTTGCATACAAATACTTAAACACATACACAATGGACTAAAATTCAGCCATAAAAATAATGAAATTCTGGAAATCCAGTTTTCCCAGCACCATTTATTGAATAGACTGTCCTTACTCCAGAAATTGGTTTTAGATCCTTGATCACATATAAATTGGCTGTAGATGTTTGGATTGATTTCTGGTGTTTCTATTCTGTTCCATTGGTCTATCCATCTGTTTCTGTACCAGTACCATGCTGTTTTGATAACAACTGCCCTGTAGTATGTCCTGAAACCTGGTATTTTGATGCCTCCGGCTTTGTTTTTGTTGTACAAGATTGCTTTAGCTATTTGAGGTCTCCTGTGCCTCCATATGAATTTCAGCATCATTTTTTCTAGATCTGAGGAGAATGTCTTTGGCATTTTGATTGGTATCACATTGAATCTATAAATTGATTTTGGGAGAATGGACATTTTGATGATATGTGCAGAAGCATGAAGCAAGACCCCTACCTTACACCTTACACAAAAAAAAAACACTCAACATGGATTAAAGATATAAATCTATGACCTGACACCATCAAATTATTAGAGAACATTGGAGAAACCCTGCAAGATATAGGCACCGGCAAAGACTTCTTGGAAAAGACCCTGGAAGCACAGGCAGTCAAAGCCAAAATTAAATATTGGGATTACATCAAATTGAGAAGTTTGTATACTTCAAAAGAAACAGTCAGGAAAGTGAAGAGGCAACTGACAGAATGGGAAAAAGTATTTGCAAACTATGCAACAGATAAAGGGTTAATAACCAGAATCTACAAAGAGATCAAGAAATTCCACAACATAAAAAAAAAAAACAAAAAAAAAAAAAAAAAAAAAAAACACGTAAGAGGTGGGCCAAGGACCTCAATAGACATTTTTCAAAAGAGGAAATCCCAAGGGCCAACAGACACATGAAAAAATGTTCAAGATCACTAGCAATCAGGGAAATGCAAATCAAAACCACAATGAGGTTTCACCTCACCCCGGTTAGAATGGCTCACTTTCAGAAATCTACCAACAACAGATGCTGGTGGGGATGTGGAGAAAAAGGGACACTAACCCACTGTTGGTGGGAATGCAAACTGGTCAAGCCACTATGGAAGTCAATCTGGAGATTCCTCAGAAACCAGAATATAGCCCTACCATTCAACCCAGCCATCCCACTCCTTGGAATTTACCCAAAGGAACTCAAATTGGCAAACAAAAAAACAGTCTGCACATTAATGTTTATTGCAGCTCAATTCACAATAGCCAAGACCTGGAACCAACCTTAATGCCCATCAACGGTAGACTGGATAAAGAAATTATGGGATATGTAATCTATAGAATACTATACAGCAGTAAAAAAATGAAATCAGGTCATTTGCAACAAAATGGAGGAATCTGGGAAACATCATGCTGAGTGAATTAAGCCAGTCCCAAAGGGATAAATATGATATGTTCTCCCTGATCTGTGACAACTGAGCACCAAAAAGGAAACCTGTTGAAGTAAAATGGACACTATGAGAAATGATGACTTGATCAGCCCTTTTCCAGACTGTTGATGAACAACTTAATATTTTATACCTTTTAGTATTTTTTTGTTCTAGTTAATACTATTGGTTGAACTCTGTAATTAACACACAATTATTCTCAGGTGTTTAAATTTTAACTGAAAAGTGATCCCTGTTAAATATAAGAGTGGGAATAACAGAGGGAGGAGATGTACAATTTGAGACATGCTCAATCAGACTTGCTCCAAATGGTAGAGTTAGAAACGTGCCAGGGGATTCCAATTCAATCCCATCAAGGTGGCATGTACCAATGCCATCTCACTAGTCAAAGTGATCAGTTTCAGTTCACGATTGATCATACTGATAGGTCTAAGAGTCAAAGGGATCACATAAACAAGACTAGTGTCTACTAATACTGATAGAATTAGCAAGGAGAGAATGATCTAACATGGGAAGCGGGATACACAGCAGAGTCATAGAATGGCAGATGTCCTAAACTACACTCTGGCATTAGAATCAGCCCTTAAGGCATTTGGATCTGGTTGAAGAGCCCATGAGAGTATTTTACGCATGGAAAGCCAAGACACTCTGGCAAAAAAAGAGGACCTAAATGAAAGATCTCTGTGAGTGAGATCTCAGTAGAAAGAACGGGCCATCAAAGAAGGAGGTACCTTTCTCTGAAGGGAGGAGAGAACTTCCACTTTGACTATGACCTTGTCTAAATAAGATCGAATTCGGCGAACTCGAAAGGCTTCCATCGCCTTGGCAACTCAGGACTAGAGCCTAGGGAGATTACTGAGTCCATAAACAAGAGTGTAAATTGTTAAGTCAACAACAGGAGTCATTGTGTACTTACTTTCCATGTGGGATCTCTGTCCTTAATGTGTTGTACAATGTGAATTAATGCTATAACTAGTACTCAAACAGTATTTTACACTTTGTGTTTCTGTGTGGGTGCAATCTGTTGAAATCTTCACTTTATATAAACTAAATTGATCTTCTGTATGTAAAGATAATTGAAAATGAATCTTTATGTGAATGGAATGGGAGAGGGAGCGGGAAATGGGAGGGTTGCGGGTGGGAGGGAATTTATGGGGGGTAAAAAGCCATTGTAATCCATAAGCTGTAGTTTGGAAATTTATATTTATTAAATAAAAGTTTAAAAAATGACATTCTATCATTTGCAAGGTATTGTCCTGAAATGTGTGTGTGTGTGTATCTATATATCACATAATCTTTATCCATTCATTGAAAATCATGGACATCTTGGTTGATTCTTTATCTTGGTTGCAATGAACAGTGCTGTGATAAATATGGTGGAGCAGTTTTATCTCTTTGATACATTGACTTCATGTGTTTTGGATACATAATCCCAGTGGGACTTCTGGATCAATGGTAGTTTTCAGCTCTGAAATTCCTAGTGCATTCTCTTTTCATGATTTCTATCTCCTTGATAGATATCATTCCATTTCTCATTCACATCCTGCAATTTTTTACTCGTTTCTTTAAACTGTCAGTATTCCCTCACATCTCATTGAGTTTCCTTAACACCATTATTTTCACCTTTTTTTGCAGGCATTTCATAAATCTCCTTCAAGTCAGGCTCATGTCTGGAGAACTGTGTGTTCTTTCGACATTGGCATGCTCCCTTCCTTCTTTTTTTCCCATGTCCCTAAGTGGATATTTATATATTTGTATAATTGCTCCTTTTTCTTTATAGGTTTTTTGTTAGAAAATACTTTTTTACTTAGAGGGAATGAGGAATGTCAGTTGAGTGGTGATTTGGCAGTGAGCCTAGAAGTGTCATCACTGAATGATCCCTTCAGCTATAATCAGTGTCATCCGTGTCTTAGGAAGCCACAGTTAAATACTCTGCTGTGTTGCATGCAGGTAGTATTGTGACTTGGAAATCAATATAGGTGTGTCTTCAGTCCCAAGAGAGTTGTGTATCTGTCACATTAGGGTTTTGATGGCTATAACCACACTGCTGGTGCTATGAAAAACAGAGCGGGGTGTCTCCTGTCTTGCCAGGCAAGGCTGACTGATGCTGAGGCTTGTGGTACCAGTATCTGTGGTGATGGAACTGTGTTAAGTAGACGGTACCTGATCCTCCCAGGTGGATGTGGGTGATCCTTGGGCTTATGTCACCGGCAGCTCTTATCTTAGCTTTGAGGGTTGTGACAGGAACTTTGCTGTGGTCTCATGGGATAAATACAGGTTAGTCTTGGAATTGTGCACTGACAGCTGTATGCCTGGAGCAGCACTATACAGATGGGATCCTCCTTAGGTGTCAGAGAGTGGATGTAGAAATCTTGGGCACAGTGGAATGGAGACAGAGTGCTCTTCAGGTCCCACAGGGAAAGTGCAAGTCTTCCTGGGAATTATAAAACCAACAGTCTTAGACTCAGAGAGATGCAGGGTGCAATGGCTACCTTCCCTACTTGCATTTCATGTGCAAGTTATACTGGCGTGGTACACTGGCAGGCTCAGGCTGGAGCAGCGGAACGCAGATACAGTCCTCCCTGTTTCCCCTGGAACAGAGCTCCAGCAATCCTAGTCTCAGAGCTGCAGGACCTTGAGGATGTCTTACCCAGAGCCCACAGCTTAGTTACAGTTTATTCTGGGAATTGTCCTTTAACCTGGGCAAGCCTGACTCAGTGGTATACAAACGGAACATTCCCCAGTGCACGTAGGCAAGGGCAGGCATTACTGGAACTTGCAAACGGTAATAGAACCCACACGACAGAACGCACTGGGGCTACTCCCGTCCTTGAGGAGATCTCAGGTGACTGGGTGGAATATAATGAGGAGTTCGGAGGTCACCTCAGTCATGGCCCAGGTGGTGACTGCACAGTAGAGTGGGTGTTGTGCACTGCAAGTGACATTCTGGAGAACCATGCAGATAGGGTCTCTAGGCTGCCCGAGAGAGGGCAGGTGTGTCTGCACTTACAGAACCATGCAGATAGGGTCTCTAGGCTGCCTGAGAGCGGGCAGGTGTGCCTGCACTTACAGAACCATTCAGTAGGATCTCTAGGCTGCCTGAGAGTGGGCAGGTGTGCCTGCACTTACAGAACCATGCAGATAGGGTCTCTAGGCTGCCTGAGAGAGGGCAGGTGTGCCTGCACTTACAGAACCATGCAGATAGGGTCTCTAGGCTGCCTGAGAGAGGGCAGGTGTGCCTGCACTTACAGAACAATGCAGATAGGGTCTCTAGGCTGCCTGAGAGAGGGCAGGTGTGCCTGCACTTACAGAACCATGCAGATAGGGTCTCTAGGCTGCCCGAGAGTGGGCAGGTGTGCCTGCACTTACAGAACCATTCCCAGAGCTGCAGGATGTAGTGGAGATGTTATTCAGGTCTCACAGGCAGAGCTCCAGTTGTGTGGATATTGTGGACTGGCAGCTGCCAACCTGAAACAGAGGATGCAAAAACACCATCCAGGTCCCTTCAGTGAGTGTAAGTTAACCCAGGGGTTGTAGCACCAATAACCACAGTCCCAGAACTGCAGGACGTAGAAGGGACTGTCCCCAGTCTCACAGGGCAAATAAGGATGCTGCTGAGGACTGTGCCCTGGTCACATGGCACCTTGCGCTGATACGCGGAAGCAGACTGCCTCGGGACTGGTCTCCTCAGCTGGTACATCTGCTACTGTTGGCACCAAGCCCCAAGCAGTAGAAGGAACTTCTCTAGGCTGTGCAGAGTGAGGAAGTATGGTTTGGAGCTCAGCAATCCCACAGCTTCAGGATGCAAGAGGGGCCTGCCTTCTGTTGTGTGACGTGCCCTGGCTCTGAGTCGGGGGGGTTCTGGGTAGGAGGTTCCTTGTGCTTTGTCCTCTCCTGGCTTTTAGAGTCTCTGCGCTGATAACAGTTCCCATTACTTCTTTACAGCAGTTCTGTTCAGTGACTCTCCTGGAAATGCAGGCATACCTTTGCTGTTCTGGTTTTCCTCTGTGACGGAGGCAAGTATAGAGCCCTGATATTCAGTCTTGGATCACTCCATTCACTTTCTATTTTTTATGTAGAGTTTTCATGTACTTAAGTGAATTATATTGGGGCTTAAGAATTGATGACAATACGCTTTCTCTTGCTATGTCATTTTTATTGGTATATGACCTCATAGTAGGTAGGCATGGGAAGCTTTTAGTGCTGGAATATTTTTTAATTTGGAAATATGTATAGACATATAAAATTTTGATTGAGATTCAGTCATAGAGACAAAGCCTCTGTGTACTTCAGTGTGGAGGAAATTCACAGAAATGTTAGCTTACCCCTGAAAGACTGGGGACCGTGGAGGACAGAGGTTCATTGCACTGATGTGGCTTATTCACAAGAATATCCTGTGTGCCTTTACCTGCCAGTGCCTATCCTTGTAGAATAATGCTGCTCTAGATTTTCCAGATCTCATGTTTGTCCTGAGGGCTCTCACGTACAGCCATACGGGGAAAGGGATTCTGAGGGATGTAGTTCCTGACCTCCTTGGAGAGCATTATAGAAGGTCACCTTGGCATGCTGCTTTGATAACAAACAGTTCAGGACACTATGGTTTGCCTCAACATCTCAAAGAATTTGATTTTTCTATATAGGGAAAAACAAATTTGAGAATTATTTTTATAGGCTGGGAGTTCTGAATATAGTTCAGTTCTTTACATATTTTACTTTTTGGCTTTATTGAGTTATATGTTTAATAGTTTTTTTCTGTGTGAACTGAATGCAAATATATATATATATATATAGGATATGTTTGAGAACATCTGAGTTATTTTACACATGGAAAAAGAAGTTTTTGATTATATTATGAAGTTAAAATAACTATAATAATCTTAAGAGAAAATATTGTCCTTAAGTTTTAAAATTAAACCTTCTATAAGTTAATGTCTAAATGCTCATCTAAATATTTCCCGCTTTTTTACGTGTGTGGAAATGGCTTTGTGTAGCACTCTAAATTAATTTTAAGGAACAAAATTAATAAAGTGAGTACTTAAAAAGCAGAAAAGGCATCTAAATTTTGTTGCTGGTGGGGCATATGTTTTCCTCCAAAGACAGGGAATATTCCCTCTCCTTTAAGGCATTGGTAAGATGCCAGCATTGTGGTGAAGAGAATTAAGCCGTGGCTCATGATGCTGGGGTCCCATATCAAATCACCAGTTCAAGTCCTGGCTGCTTCACTTCCCATCCAGTTCCCTGTCAATGCACCTGGGAAAGCAGCGTAGGCATGCCCAAGGACGTGGATTCCTGCCACCTCTTGGTAGATCTGATGGAGATGCAGGCTCCTGGCTTCAGCCTTGCCCAACCCTGGCTGGTGTGGCTATTAGGGAGTGAACTAGTGATTGCAAGGTCTCTCTCTCTCTCTCTCTCTGCCATTGTCTTATAATTAAAAAAAATAAACCTGTAGAAAAGAAGAAATGCTGTCTTTTCACCAGGATACTACCTCCACAGTTTGAACCTGGAGCGTGTTGTGAAATACGTACAACCCTTCGCACATCTTGATTGCCGTGGCCATTCACCGGTGCCTATTTCATGTGTCACAGGCAATCTTAGGTGGAATTGGTTGTTATGCTCTTGACAGCAATTTAGGTATTCCCAAATGCCCATGTGTTCGTCCTGGTCCCCAGAATCTTGTATTTCTAGGATTAGAGATGGAGCATAATCTAAAGTTGGAGACTTTGGGAGATGATTAGATTAAGGTGCTGTGATGGAGGCTGCAAGATCCAACCATGGTGGCTTTATGAAGAAAGACCCATGGATATGGAGGAAAAACTTGCACTCCAGCTCTCTGCTTCCTGACTCAGCATGCATTTCTCCACAGCTTCTCTGCCAGTGACAACTTCCACTCTCATCAGATGCCAGACCAGTGGAGTTTGAGTTTGAACTCTCATCCAACAAAACTGTGAGTGAAAATAAGCCATTTCCTTTATACATTATATCCTTCTTGTATTTTAATTGTATTAATGAAATGATGAAATAATTAACAAAACATGTTAATGAATTATCCAGTATCCTTTAGTATTTTAAGTCACAGTACTGTGTACCATGGTTATTCCTGGAATACAATTGGGAAAAAGACTTAAAGCACAGTGGGAAAAATTAGAGGTTAGCTAACCTACTGGGAATAACAGATCTCTTTAAGAAACTATGGGCTCAGCTTTCTAGAAACACCATATCAGTTATGCCAGCTTTCTCTATCAAATTGTTTTCACTCACTACTCTAAGCACTGTTGATGTAGACAATATGGCTGCCATTTCTTTTTTGATTACTACTATGGCATTTCCTTGTTTTTTTTTTTTCATTCATCTTTTCAGCAATATATAGTAAATGTCTATCATGAACCAAGAATTTTACTAGGCTGTGGGTATACAATGGTGATCAAAATGGTCAGAAATCCCTATTTTCACAGACATTGTATTATAGTAACTAGAGTAATAAAATGTAGAAGAGTTAGGAATTGTTGATATATAGAGTTACTAAAGTTGTGGTCACCTGAGGTAGTAGTTGAATAATAAATCATGTGCTCAGAGAAGACTCCTTTAAAACTCTAACATTCAGTCATTTGCAGCAGTTGTTTGCTTTGTCTAAGTACTTTGTCTAATACTTTGTCTAAGGTCATTCCAATATTTTTTTTTCTCTATCCTCCATCCATTCTTTACATTGTTATTACTTATAACTCTTTAGCATACTACGTGTATACAGAATCTTACAATGTTTACTGACCCCATTAGAATATAAGTACTAAACAGTGATTTTGGAATGCTTTGTTCGCTGTGGTATCCCTAGGTTGTAGAAAGTGCTTATGCCGTACAGAAGTGATGAATAAATATAAGAGTGAATGAGGGAATGAATATAGGAATTTCAGGCAAAAGGAACAGCAAGTTCAAGGACCGTGAAGTGAGAATGTGTTCAGTGAATTAAATGAGCAATCAAGGGAGAATTGCAGCTATAGTGGAGTGAGTTTGGGAACCAACAGCAGATGATGAAAGTAGAGGAGAGATGGTGTAGGGGAGGGCAGCAGCCAATGCAAGGCTGTTAGGCCACTGTAATGACTTTGGCTTCTACCTCCAGCGAAACAGAAAGCAATTTGGATGGGTCATATTAGTGGCACAACCTCACTATCATTTTCACAGGATCACTCTGACGGTTGTGTTGAGAATTGATTGAAGAGCCAAGGATAGAAGCAGAAAGACCAGTTAGAAGTTTATTTAATAACTGCCTCCTCGATGTTTGCTATTGTCCAATCTCTGTACTTTAACTACCTTGTTGTCCAGAGTCCCATGTCTTCAGTTCAAAGCAGGGAATAATAAAAGAAAACATAAAGTATCATTATAGATAAATGAAGAGAGAAAGATCCTGAAAATTATGTGACACTAATCATGGGCATGAGATCAAACATTTCATACCTAATACTAATTACCCTTAATGCCACAGTCCAAAAATTTCAATGAATGTAAATGTGAAAAGAAGGAACACTTCAAATAACACACAAAAATACTCTGGTAAAATAATAAATAAAAATGATAATAAAAGATCATTCAATCATGTCTGAATATGATATATTTCCTAATCCTGATATAAATTTAATGTTCTCTGGAGGATTTGGGATATTTTCAACATAAAGAAATAAATATTTGAAGAGATAAATGTATTTATCTGATTGGACATTACACAATGTATACATGTATCCAAATACCACATAGTACCCTATACATATGTGTAATTTATATATAACTATTCATTTTTACAGTTTTGAAAAATAAAAATTTTTTTAAAAATGGTAAGATGAAGTTCTTATATTTAGGCAACATGTTTCCTACTCTAAATAAGTTTTCATGGAGAAACTTTTAATGGAAAATTGGTATACTCCTAATTTTGGCAATAATTTTATCCTAAATTGCCATTTCAATGAAATAGTTGCAAGTTGTCATAACCTTAACTGTGACTATAATGAGCATACCAGCAACAAATTCTAACCTGTTTCCATGGACTTGAGGAGTCTTTACTCTCTATGGCTATAGGTTTGATAAAAGCACTTTGGTTAAAAACAAACAAATGTCTGTGCTTCAAAAACATATGTATTTCTTTCCCTGACAATGCCCCCCCCACACACACACATGCAAACTTACCGTCATTTACCAACCGTAGAGATCACTTAGAAATATTTTGGCAGATATACAATAGTGAACTCTGTTCTTTGTTCTTGTGTGCATGTATTGAGAGTCTTGTATATATTTCTAAAATTTCTTTAGTTATTAATAATCTGGAAACTAAGAGTGACAAACATTTCATCAATGCTCACTCATCATGTGCTAAGCAACATGCCGTATGCATGCTCTCTCTCTCAATGTACTTATTCTCTTTTAAAATTTGCCAAAACTTGTGGGTAATGGGCTATCATAATGGTCATTTTAGAGATGAGAAATCAAGGCCAATGTTCAGTTTCTAGGTTTAAATGGGCTGTACGTACTTCCCTGAGATTCAGACGCTGGTTCTATAAGGTAGACATTACCTGGAGTCTCAGGGGGCTGTGGTGGGATGCAAGCTGAACTTGAGTGATCTGAAGGCTTGGCTGGGCTGGCCATTCACGCTGACTCGACTTCTGGCAGAACAGAGGATGACAACTTAGAGAACAGGTTTAGCTGGGGCTGTTGATGATGATTTAAAAGGGTCCTGTAAGACTCCCCTTCTCTGCATCCTTGCAGCCTTTGCTATTTTTTGTCTTTTTGACAATAGCCGTTCTAACTGCAGTACATCTCCTCCCGGCTTTGATTTGCATTTCCCTGTGACTACCAGTATTGAGCATTTTAAAATACATGTTTCTTGGCCATTGTTACTGCTTTCTTTGAAGAATGTCTGTTCATTCAGATCATTGTCCTATTTTATAATTGGATTTTTTTTTTGTTATTGTAGAGCTTTTTGAGTTCCTTATGTATTCTTTATTATGTATGTCTGTTGGAGAATGCTATTTTTTAAATTTTATCACATATTCCGTATATCCAGATTTAGGAACATAGTGACTCTTCCCCCCTACACTCCCTCCCACTCCCACTCCAACCCTTCCTCCTCCTCCCTCTCATGTATTTCTTGATATTAGTACTTTGTCAGATGGATAACTGGCAACTGTCTGCCCACATACTCTAGATTGTCTTCTAAGTCTGCTAATCATTTCCTTTCTGTGCAGAATATTCTTAGTTTGATGAATGAAATCTCATTTGTCTGGTTTTGCTTTTATTGCCTGTCATGTGTGTCTTATCACAGAGTATCCCATACATATATATATATAATTAATGTAACAAAGATAATTTGTGAAAAAGGAAATTAAAAATAAGTTTATTGTGATGTGAAGAAACTTTTAAACTTGTGTATAGTTTTTCCATGATACATATTTTCATGAACTTATAAAGACTGCCACGTATCTATGGATTTCAGAAGATTATTTTTGCACCGAAATAAACTTAATTCCATTTCTTACAAGTTTATTAAATTTTCATCATATATGGCCATTCCATGTTACTGGATTTTTCAGAACTGGGATTCTGAGTGTACAGTTCTCAGCTCAAAACCAGGTCTTCCTGGAACCCACCTGGAAGCTATAAAAAATTCCCAAAACATCGCTGTCTTACTACACCATACAACAAATCAGTAAAGCCAACCAAGGTCAAGGAGAGAGAAATTAGATTTCTCCTCTTGATGGAGGATATGGATTAAAGAATCCATTTGGGAATAGAGTGATGAAAGTGATGATGGCTATTTGTAGGGATGCAGTATACTTTTTTAAATCAAATCATTGTCACAATACTATTGATAGTTTCAGTTGTATTTGAAAGCAATTGATAGATTATGAAATGAAGTACTACATGAAAAGCTTAATGCAACGAAAGACGTTCATGCAACTTGTGATATTTCTTCTTTTAAAGGACACGTATGGGGCGGACATTTGGTGCAGCACTTAGAATGCTGTTTGGGTTTTTCCCACATGCCATCATCCACAGCCTGGATTCAAGACCTAGTGATAAATTCTGCCCAGTTTCAGTAAGGTTGAGCAGCCTTAACTCCCTATGGTTATAAGGTTTGATAAAAGGGCTTTGGTTAAAAACAAACAAACCTGCTAATGTGCACCCTGAGAGGCAGCAGGCAATGATTCATACGGTTATGTCCCTGCCAGCCACCTTGGAGGCCTAGATTGAATTGCAAGCTCCAGGCTTCTGCCTGGCCCAGCCACACCTGTTGTGGGAATTTGGGAGTGTATCAGTGGATGGGAAATCTCTGTCTGTCCCTCTATCTTTGCCTTTAGAGAAATTTTCAAAAATTTCATAGAATGGACAGGAGTTCAG
Organism: Oryctolagus cuniculus; assembly: GCF_964237555.1. NCBI lineage: Eukaryota > Metazoa > Chordata > Mammalia > Lagomorpha > Leporidae > Oryctolagus > Oryctolagus cuniculus. Next base: position 137,243,456 of record NC_091439.1, on the reverse strand, counting down.
ATTTTGAGAAGAAAGCAAAAACAAAAAACGTGCTGATTTAACATAACCAAGAGTTTCTATCAGTTGTTTAGACATGAGACACTTTAAAGCAAGTGTTGTGGAATGCATTTATGTCTGCTTTTTAAATAACAGCCTGATAGTAAACTTGGCATTTCTGGACTTAATAGAGGAAAATATTTTTACATTAAAGACGAATTAAATTCACTCGCTTTATAGAATAAATTAATTATAGTAATTTGAGTTGCTTCCATTCAAAGACAGTGGTATAGAAAGGGTGACTTCAGTATGGATTTAAATGGATGAACCTCCTTTTATGGAGGTTAACTATTGAAAGGAACTTTTTTTTAGTGGGATATATTTGCTAGAGCTGCCATAATAAGGTACCAAAAACTGAGTGATTTTGACAACTGAAATTCTTCGTCTCATAGTCTCACTGTTCTTTCAACTGGACGCCTGGAAAGGTGTCAACAATTCTGGTTCTTTTTAAGATTTATTTATTTATTTGAGAGGCAGAGTAACAGACAGAGAGAGATCTTCCATTCACCGGTTTTCTCTCCAGATGGCCACAACGGCCAGCTGGAGCTAGGCTTATCCGCAGGCAGGAGCTTCTACCCAGTTCTCCCATGTCAGTGCAGGGGCCCAAGGGCTTGGGCCATCTTCCACTGCTTTCCCAGGCCATCAAGCAAGGAGCTGGACAGGAAGTGGAGCAGCCAAAAATCAAAGCGACTTCTATATGGGATGCCTGCACAGTAGGCAGAAGCTTAATCCACTATGCCACAGCGCTGGCTCCAAGGTTGGTTCTTTGTCAGGGCTATGAGGAAGAAACTGTTCTAAGCACCTACTCCACACCTGTTCACTTCTGGAGGTTAGCTCACCAGCCTCGGGCCATTTTGGCCTGTAGAAACATCCGCCTCATTTCTGTCCTCATCTTTTTATACCATTCTTCACAGAGTGTGTGTCTCTTTTCCAAAGTTCACTTTCATTAGTCATATTGGATTAGGACACTCTCCAAGGCTCACTGAAAAATTTTAGTAGAACTGTTTACTTGACAATCTACTTATTTATAGATTTTAAGTTTCTTGTAAAATCAGTGCTGCTGATTTTGTGGGAGATTGAGTTTCTGTTATTTGGTCATCTCTTTAGACAGTTATATCCTACACTTTTATGTTCACATAATCAGTAGCTCAAGCATTTTGTGAGGAGGAGGTCCTACGGTAGTTTGAACCTTGTTTTATAAAATATATCAGTGTATTTCTAATATATAAAGGAACAGGTATAATATATGAGATTCAACACAAACCCTGTTACGTAGCAATAGAGGGTGAAAGTGTATGTTTCAGAAGGAGGTCTGGAAATGCATATACCCACGACACAGAATTTCAAACAGGAAATTCTCGTTTCTTTCCTTCCCTCCTGCCTCCTTCCCTTCTACTTTGATTGGAGAATAAAAAAAAAAAATGATCTCACACTCTAAAGAAAAATTGGCTATTCTTTATTTATGGTAACCAATAGCCCCCTAAATTCATTCCTTGATCAATAACGCTTCTTTACAGTGAACACACTTCTTTAGTCTACGCATCAGTGATAGTCCCATACTTTGGAAGCCAGCCAGCCAGAAAAAGACTTCAATAAACATACCCCTCATGCCAACCAATCAACTAGTACATTCTAGCACCAGCCAAGCTTCCACACAGAGTTAGCCTTTGCAATTTTTTAAAGATTTATTTATTTATTTGAAAAGCAGAGTTAAAGAGAGAGGGAGAGAGAAATCTCCCATCCACTGGTTCCCGCCAGGCTGACCCAAAGCAGGGAGCCAGGAGCCTCCTCTGAGTCTCCCATGTGGGTACAAGAGCCCAAGCACTTGGGCCATCCTCCACTGCCTTCCCAGGCACGCCGTCAGGGCGCCGGATGGAAAATGGAGCAGCAGACACCTGAACTGGTGCCTGCATATACACCAGCATCATATGCATCAGCCTCAGCTTTTATGCCACCGCAGCAGCCTGGCCTTTGCAGTTTTAACTATTCCTGGGCTTCACATTTCCCCCAAACCCTGTGTAGGGTCAGTAATACTCTCCACCCTAGAGTGACTCTGTCTGACCAGTCTAACTTTCTCTCTCTCTCTCTTTTTTTTTTTTTTTTTTTTTTGACAGGCAGAGTGGACAGTGAGAGAGAGAGACAGAGAGAAAGGTCTTCCTTTGCCATTGGTTCACCCTCCAATGGCCGCTGCGGCTGGCGCACCGCGCTGATCCAAAGCCAGGAGCCAGGTGCTTCTCCTGGTCTCCCATGGGGTGCAGGGCCCAAGCACTTGGGCCATCCTCCACTGCACTCCCTGGCCACAGCAGAGAGCTGGACTGGAAAGGGGGCAACTGGGACAGAATCCAGTGCCCCCTAGCTTTCTCTTAATATGCCTCGTAATAAGTTCAACGCTGTCTTTTGGTTTCAGATATTAAGTAATATTTATCATTCATTATCAGATTGAACTAAATATATTAAATATTTATCAACAAGAATATATTAATGAGCCTTCAGTCAGTAAGTGGTAGTTTATATACTAAATCAATGCAAAGGATCATATTGTCAACTTGTGTGCAAAAGAAAGAAAAGGCATTACCCGGTATTAGCCTTATTAACAATTCCCAGGGTTTAAGCCATCCTGAGACCCATATGGAGGACAGATTCTTGAGTTTCAGTCTCTGCTTGGGCAAACGTGCAATGCCCATCTGCAATATCCATGCCTGTGCTATTTACACAGGATAGAACCTTCTGGCCAAGAGGAGCAGGGCTGTGAAACTGAAGAAAGAGGAAAAATGTAAGATTACACGGAATGCAGTTTATTGGAGGGAGGACCCAAAGACAAAACCATGGTGTTGTGGCTGAGGGTTGGCTACTAGACATGCGATTTCTGCCCAAGGCACAAGAAAAAGTGTCTTAGAGACAAAGGTGGTCACGGCTAATCAGAAGGCACTTGGCCATCTTTAAGAAATTGTAACATTGCAGGTATTAGAAAAGGGACATTGCAGGATATGGGCCAGGGAGGCTAGTCTGATAGGAGCTAAAGGAAATCACTAAGATAACCCTAGGCTTGGGATGACTGTCAGGGTTACCTAAAGGGCAAGGTGGGGGTTGTATCCAAAGAGGCCTTGGTATGCTGACCTGAATCCCTACACTCTCATGACACCTTTTCATTTTATGCACAGTTACTTTATACACAGATTGTTTTCCAGGGAACTGACATTCATAGATTCCAGGTTTGCTTACCTTAAATGATTCAGGACAACTGAGCCCTCCACAGATAAGAACATTTTATCTAGCAAGTAAAATTTTGGTTGGCCATATCCGTCTGCTACATTGCCATGGATAGTGGGGACAAAGTGTATACTGACCTGATACTTCCTGTGTTCTTGAAAATTATCAATGAAAATGTAATTAACATTTTGGAATAATAATTAAATGGTAGAGTGGTATTTGGTACAGCAGTTAAGTCATTGTTTGAGATGTTTGCAACCCATATTAGAGTGCCTGGTTTGAGTCCTGGCTGCTCAATTTCCAATCCAGCTACTTGCTAAGGTGCACCTTTGGAGGGAGCAGGTGATAGTACAAGTATGTGGGTCTCTGCCATCCAAATGGGAGACCAAGATTGGGTTCCTGGCTTCTGCCTGGTACAGCCCTGTCTGTTGGAGGAAATTGGTGGGTACATCAGCACATAGAGGTTCTGTCTCTGTTCTATCTGTCTGCCCTTCAAATAAAATGAAAATTAATAAAAATTTTAAAATTAATATTTAAATGGTAAAATTTTCTTTTAGGATTAGGGCAGAGGCTTTACTTCATAGCTCTTATTATTATTAACATTAGTATTTAAAGATGAACTCCAATATAGAAATAAAATTATTGCCTCAAGGGCACTGAGACATTCCTCTGGTTTCCCTGACAATATTTAAATCAAAATGCAACATAAAATTTTTCTGATAACACTATAACACTAAATGCCTTGAAACTTAACCTAATGTATAAGTGTGAGACATGATAAAATTATTATTTGACACATTGTCTAGAAGAGAAGTCTGGTAAACTTGACTTTTTACCCTCAATCAGGAGTCAGCATTGCCTGAGCTCACACAGACACCACTGCATTAACTTCCTGTATCTTACCACAGTGTTATCCCAATTTGTCTGAATTAGCTCATTCACGACCAAGGAGAACATAAAAGTGGATTCTCGCATCAGAGATGTCAAGTGTAGTAGATTATTTCCAAAATGAAAGCTAACAATTTCTTCCCTCTAAGCACATGTCACTTATCATACCAATAGGAGAGGTCTAATTCCAATTTCCTCTCATTAATCAGGGAAGGAAAAGTCATCCTTTGTCCGTTGATTCACTCCCCAATGGCCGCTGCGGCCGGTGCACCGTGCTAATCCGAAGGCAGGAGCCAGGTGCTTCTCCTGGTCTCCCATGCGGGTGCAGGGCCCAAGCACTTGGGCCATCCTCCACTGCACTCCCGGGCCACAGCAGAGAGCTGGCCTGGAAGAGGGGCAACCGGGACAGAATCAGGCGCCCCGACTGGGACTAGAACCCAGTGTGCTGGCGCTGCAGGCGGAGAATTAGCTTATTGAGCCGAGGCGCCGGCCCAGAAGAATTCTTATAATTTCTTCCTGAGTCTCTTAGAACTATTCATCTTGGGATGCTACCTCTTGGGAGCCCAGATGTTGCGGTTTGGGAAGTCCACGGGGCGGTGTGTGTGTAGGTGTTTCAAGGGCAGCCTGTGATGGGCTGCTCAGACTGCCGTAACAAGAGAGCCCAGATTAATTGGCTAAAACAAAGAAAACTGCTGAATTCTGAGATCATAGTGCCAACACAGTTGAGCTCTGCTGAGGACGCGTTTCCTGGCTTTCAAAGGTTTTCTTCTTATCATGTCCCCCCTTGCAGGGAGAAAGAAAGAGAAAGAAAGTTCTCTGATGTTTCTCCAAGGACACCAATTCCCATTAGACTTGGTCCCCACTCTCGTGTGGTTAACTCCCAAAGGCTCTTCCTCTAAATACCATCGCAAGCTGGTGCTTAGGGCTTGCATACCTTCTGCCAATAACACAGTCCTACGTGAGCCAGCACTACCATCCAGCCATGTGAATGAGTAATCCTCACACGGAGCCCAGTGGGACTGCAGATGACTGTAGTCACAACCGACATTTCACTGCTGCTGCATGAGGAATTCCAAGGTAGAAACATTCAACCAATTGCAATTAATACACTCGTCCATGAATGATAACAAATTACTGTTAGAGAACACTCAGCTTTGAGCTGGCTTACGATGCAAGGACGGCTCATCTGAATGGAACTAGCATCAACAGCCCAGGAGCTGCCACAACAAAAACCAGGATGTGTGGCATTGTGGTGCCAGGAGGCAGCAGATGTGCAGGTTCCTTAAGGAGAGTGCAAGCAAGGGCTGGGTGATTAGATTGTATAACTGGAGAATGCAGCAAATGCAGGATGGATTTCATATTAGGGCTCGATATGTGGCAAAACCATTGACTGCAGTAATATATTGACAATAAAATATGACCAATAAAATGGTAGATTAGATGGAGATTTCCAAACAGAATGTTGAAAATGTAACTTTTTAAAATCATGTATGGTAAAATGGGGACATCAAGAAATAATGAAAGAAGAATAGTTCAGAATTTAGAGAGATACAATGGCATTAGAACCTGCCTGGATCAAACATACAAATACTGAGTCTTCCAAGATATCAAAGAATAAAACCAAAATTTTCAAACTAAGAAATGGACTCATTGTTTGTGTTCCTTATCCTGTTCAAATTGTTTTCATGTTCCATTTTTTTCAATCACTAACTCCAGCACCTTAAATTTTTACAAGCAATTTTTACAAGTTTTTGTTGAGCAAAGTTGGATATTTTTAAAATAATCTCTGTACTGTGGCATTTACTAGAATGGAATTAGATATTTAAAATATTATTAGAGATGAAATGAGGAAGCTAATTTGGGGCAGAGATTCATTAGGTGACCTGGGCTGTTCGAACCATACGTGTTCCAAAGAACGGTTTCACCCTTGATCTGCTCCTTGGACGTAACCTCTAGGAATATCCAGCCTGTTTCCTTGGAGGCCTGAGTCATGCCAACATTGCTCATGCCACCAGTGTGACTTCTGCTGTGGACGTTTTATCTGGATCATGGTGTCAGCCTGACCTCTGGATGATGTGAAGACTAAATAACAAAACTCAGCTAGAGGGGCGCTGCTGATGACCTGGGTTTGAGCTACTTGTCAGTCAAATGTTGTTTGTGACAATCACCACAATTTTCTGGGCCTCAGCCTCTTGTATGTAAATGAGGATAAGAATAGTTACTCGATATGTCATACAATCGTCATGAAAGCCCACATATGATATTGGGAAGGATGTACTGCCGTTACCGTGTGTGGCTATACACATTTGTCAATGCCTTTGCTGTCATTTCTGAATCCCTCTTCCAACTCTGTGACCCCTGCTACCACCACCTCCACAACCAGCTCAGTCTGTTACTATTAAAGATCAGACTTGGGGCAAAAAGTACAAAGAAGGACCATTGCTCTGGGCTTGTTTCAACTAAAATCACATGTAAAACTGATCTTCACCTTTTCCCTTCAAAATTAGAGAAATGACATTAATTGGAGAAGCTATTATTATTAGCCATATTCTTGAATGAATTGTATAGCCACCAGTATTTTTTTTCAGAAGGAGAAATAATTTCTACTAGAAAGTGTTTAATGCAGTTTGTATTTTATTATCTACAGTCTATACTGAAAATATCATGGCTGAAATTCTTTGTTTTTGGTCAAAGCATTCTTTCTTCAGCAAGAGAGAGAAACTCAAAGACAATCTAATCTGGTGCATATTGTTTATTTGTCTCAGATGGTTGTGGATAAAGAAAAAGCAAAAATATTTTAGAGAACAAGAATTCCTCAAGGAATCATGGAAAATAGGTGTTGTCTAAAACGAAAAGAACCACCTCATTGTTCCTTACACTTCACTTGAGGATTGTACGCACTGTTAATTTATTCATTGAATTCTGGTTCTAAATGCTCCAGTGGAATCAAGACCGCTTTTCTCAATGGGTAGGAAAAATGCCACAGGGTTTTCAAATCAGAATTCATGTTGATAATTCTGAGAGCAAAGGCTTGTCTCGTAGAACGGGAAGATTAACTCTGCGTGTAATTCTGTCCCTCACTTTTTTATAAAAAAGTTTGGCATTAACACAGAATGTGTTTTGTTGACTCATGGTGTGCCATATTAGTTAAATTAAACATCAAACATCTGTCTAACTTGAAGATTCCAACATGAGTATGTTGGCAGTCTCTGTAAAACTTGAGCCGCTAAGGGCCCTCAATCAGTCAAAAGGATAGAGCTGCTGTAATGGCAAACTCAGCAAGCAATTACATCAAAGGATTTAAAATCTATTTCAGTGATGCCTTCTGGATAATGACATTGATCTCAGCACTCCCCTTGCAGATTTCCTGGTATCGCAAAGCAGGGTTCTGCATGGTTCACATTTAGAAAAACACCATTCACTATTTATTTTTATGCGAACATTGTTCAGTTCCCTGGAATACACCTACACAGCTATTTCTAGAAAGCTAATCGGCTTTTATTTATAAAGCCCAAATTCATGTTAGGTACATAAATCTTTCTTTGTTCCCTTCTGTCACACCAGTTTTGCCGAAGTGTTGTAAGTAATGAGAGTACTATCTTTTATATTCATTGTTTTTTTTTTTAAAAAACATTCAACACTATAATTAGATCAATCAATCAATCCATATTTGATCTTTTCTTATATTTGCGTTTTCACACAGTTTACTTATCTTTAGTGGTTGATATGTATAAATGAAATTATTGCAGCTGAGAATATTTCAAATGACAAGAAATTGTATAACTTAATCCCTCATACACACTTTCCTTTATTTAAGGGTGAGGTGTTGGTCAGGGAGCAGATTTGTTTGGGGATATTTGTGAATCATTTAAGTGGGTTTACTGCTGGTCATGTAGTTTTTTTTTTTTTTCTTTTTTAAGAAAACATTTGTTCTAGTAAAGAAGTACCTGAATGTATTTTCAGTATAGTTATTAGGAAAATCAAAGATAGTTTCCTGGTTTTGTTTCCTCGTCTCTCTTTTTTTTTTTTTTTAAAGATTTATTTATTTGAAAGGTAGATTTAAAGAGGGAGAGACGCAGAGAGATACCTTCCACATGCAAGTTTGCTCTCCAAATGGCTGCAATAGGCCAGCGCTGGGCCAGGCTGAAGGCAGGAGCCCAGAGTTGCATCCAGGTCTCCCACGTGGGTACCGGGCCTTAGTACTTGAGCCATCGTCTGCTGCCTTCCCAGACACATTCGCAGGGAGCTGGATGGAAAGTGGAGCAGTTGAGGCTGGCACCTGTGCCCATATGGGATGCAGGCCCTGCAGGCCATGGCTTAATCCGCTGGTACACAGTGCTGGCCCCTCTTCTCTATTCTAAAGTAAATCTTTGCAGCTGGTGTCATGGTGCCGTGGGGTAAGACACCATGTGTGACACCAGCATCCTAAAGAGACACTGGTTCCAATCCCAGCTGGTCCACTTCTGATCCAGCTCCCTACTTATGTGCTGGGAAAACAGCAGAACACGGCCCAAGGGCTTGGGTCCCTACACCCACACTAGAGACCAAGTGGAGTGGCAGGATCCTGGCTACAGCATGAGCTAGTTCCAGTCACTGTGGCCATTTCAAGAGTGAATCAGGGCTGGCGCCGCGGCTCACTAAGCTAATCCTCTGCCTTGCACCGCCGGCACACTGGGTTCTAGTCCCAGTCGGGGCGCCAGATTCTGTCCCGGTTGCCCCTCTTCCAAGCCAGCTCTCTGCTGTGGCCCGGGAGTGCAGTGGAGGATGGCCCAGGAAACTCTTTGTGTCATTACTTAAGAGTAGTGTAAAATTGCATTGTTAAATATCTTTCTATTGGGGCTGGCACTGTGGTGTCGTGGGCTAAGCCTCCGCCTTTGGTATCGGCATCCCATATGGGCGCCTGTTCATGTCCTGGCTGCTCCTGTTCTGATCCAGCTCTCTGCTATGGCCTGGGAAAGCAGTAGAAGATGGCCTGAGTGTTTGAGCCCTTTTACCCATGTCGGAGATCTGAAAGAAGCTCCTGGCATCTGGTTTCAGATTGGCCTAGCTCTGGCTGTTGCGGCCATATGGGGAATGCACCAGTGACGGGAAGACCTTTCTCTCTCTCTTTCCCTCTCCAGTCTGTAACTACACCTCTCAAACAAACAAATAATGTGTAAAAAAAAATGAACCTCTTTGTATCATCGTTTGAATGTGCTGACTTTCAATCTTAAACACTCATTTGGCACCACATCTTTCAGTTTTCTGCCCGATGTTTTTTACCTTTACAGTAAGATAGTTCAACATTGTTCTCAAAAAATATTTCCATTTCTAGTGAGATACACAGCAGACCCATAGAATTACAGATGTCCTAAACAGCACTCTGGCCTCAAAATCAGCCCTTAAGGCATGCGGATCCGGCTGAAATGCCCATGAGAGTATTTCAGCCAAGATACTCTGGGGAAACAAACAAACAAACAAAAAAACTAAATGAAAGTTCTCCGCGAGTGAGATCCCAGTGGAAAGAACAGGTCTTCAAAGAAGGAGGTACCTTTCTCTGAAGGGAGGAGAGAACTTCCACTTTGACCATGGCCTTGTCTAAATATGATCAGAGTCAGTGAACTCAGGGGGCTTCCATAGCCTTGGCAACTCATGACAAGAGCCTAGGGTGATTACTGATGCCATAAACAAGAGTGTCAATTTGTGAAGTCAACAACAGGAGTCAGTGTGCACTTACTCCTCATGTAGGATCTTTGTCCTTAATGTACTGTTCATTGAGATTTAACGCTATAACTAGTACTCATACAGTATTTTTCACTTTATGTTTCTGTGTGGGAGCAAACTGTTGAAATCTTTACTTAATGTATGCTAAACTGATCTTCTGTATATAAGAGAAATGAAAATGAATCTTGATGTGAATGGAAGGGGAGAGGGAGAGGGAGAGGAAAAGGGGAGGGTTGCAGGTGGGAGGGATGTTATGGGGGGGGGAAGCCATTGTAATCCATAAGCTGTACTTTGGAAATTTATATTCATTAAATAAAAGTTAAAAATATTTCCATTTCTTACCTCCAATTCATTCCTCTACCTTGAACTCAACTTCTAGGAAAAAGATGATTTGGGGTGGATATGATATCTCCCACCTGGAGGTACACTTTGGAATTTGGGACTTGTGGCTCCATGACAAAGCTTGCCACTAAGCCTGATCCAGTAACATCTTACAACTCTGTAGTCTAATAATGCACACTTTGGGGTGATAACTCGGATGTATTCACTATCAATGTGGAAACGTAAATTTGTCAGCGGCCCATCCAACAAAGTGGCTAGTCTGAACCCAGCCATAAATCAATTCTACATGGAAAATACTACTTACCTATTCAGGAGAAATTTATACTGCAATTTGCTTTCTGAAGCAAATCTGCTGTTTCAGTGAGACCCTTGATTCATAGAGGTTCTCCTGAATGCCTAGGAGAGACTGAGGATTTAGCTTAGCTGGAGAATGACATTTTCTGGGTTATTCAGCCATTCATAGCACAAGTATGTAGATTCCAAAAAGCACAGTCATCCTACCTGGTAGGCAGTGCTGAAAATAATTCTCATGGCTGTGGTCAATGCTCTGTAGATAAACCTCATTGTACTTTACTGACTCCAGCTGTTTGGTCTACCAGTTAGACAGCACATATGGTGCTTGTTGTTTAGTTTATTAATGAGAAGTGTTACCTTTATTGATTTATGTATGTTGAACCACTTCTGCAGACCAGGGATAAATCCCACTTGGTCTGGGTGATTGATCTTTCTGAGGTGTTGTTGGATTTGATTGGCTAGTATTTTGGTGAGGATTTTTGTATCTGTGTTCATCAGAGAAATTGGTCTATAGTTCTCTTTCTGTTGTATCTTGTTCTGTTTTAGTAATTAAGGAGATGGTGGCTTCCTGGAGTTTGGGAGGACTCCCTCCTTTTCAGTTGTTTTGATTATCATGAGAAGAATTGGGATTAGTATTTTGTTGAATTTCTGGTAGAGTTTTCTACTTCTTTTTTTTAAATGTAGGATTTCCAAAGATTTGTCTTCTAACATGGATATTATTTCTTCTGCCTTACCAATTCTGCTATTAAGGCTTTCCACCACATTTTTAATCAGATCTACTGAAATATTCATTTGTAATATTTCATTTTGATTTCCTTCTTAAACTGTCAATCAATCTCATGGGAAAATTTTCGATCATGTCATGTATGGTTTTCTTTAGGTTGTGCGTTTGCTTTCGATTACTTTTGCGTAATCCTATGATTAATTGTTTTGAATTCCATTTCCAGGATTTCCTCATTCTCTGTCTTTACATTTGATGTTGAAATGTTGTTGTGTTCCTCTGGTGGGAGGGGAGGATCAGGGTACCTCCCTTATTCTTGTTTCTTGAATTTCTGCGTTTCTATTTAGGCATTTGTAGAGTTGATTTTTTTCTATGATGGCTTTTGTCTTTGAGCTGTGCCTCTGTGGCTTAGTGGAATGTCAGCACTTTCAGTGAATACAAAGAGGTGTGTAGTGGGTGTGGCCAGGGAATTCTGGTCAGTGCTCCAAGGGGGGTCAGGTATCCAGGGTAATACCAAAGTTAGGTGTGCCCAGGTGTTAGCCTCCAGGGAGTTCCTCCCCACCATTTGATCTGCACAGTCCTCACGGTAAGCATTGTTCCGCTGTAGTGACCTGCTCTAGACAAACAAGCAGTTCAGCCACCTCAAGCCAGGCTCAGAGTCAATGAGGACTGTGGATTGTTCTCTCGGCTAGAATACCTGGATCACACACCTACAAGAGCCACTGGCCGTACTGCCAAGCAGATCCTGTCTCAGCCGGTTGCTGTGTGCATGCAGTCTTCTGCAGCTCCGCCCAAACCCAAAATGGCACCCACCCTTTTTCAGCCAGGCAGTGGGTACTGTTGTGGGGAAGTTGGGGTGAGATAAATGTGCACCCTCTACTTCCACTGTGTCCGTGGACAACCACTAGCAGCAGCTAGACCCCAGGGCTCCACGCTCTCCCTCTGGCTGTATCACCGCGGGTGGCTGCAGTCCCAGCTCACCTCTGCTGCTGCCTGTTTTGGCTCTCAGCTCCTGCAGCTGTGCATTGTGTTCATGTTTGTGCTGCGTGTCTGCACCCTCCACACAGGTCCACGGCATGCCTCTTCCTCTTGTAGGATTTCACTGTGATTTTCACTCCAATTCTTCAGTAAGAGGGCACTTCCTACACTTTTTTTTTTTTTTTTTTTTACTGTTTATCCTTAGCCTAACACAGTATGTCATTCCCTATTCTGCCATGTTGGAATCTGCTCATACTAATTTCTTATAGTAGATTTTTAATATAAAAAATACATTTTGTATGAAAAGAAAAGATATCCAGGTTGAATAGAAGACTTTTGTAAAAATTTTTAAAGATTTTATTTATTTATTTGACAGGTAGAGTTACAGACAGTGAGAGAGAGAGAGAGAGACAGAGAAAAAGGTCTTCCCTCCATTGGTTCACTCCCCCAAATGGCCGCCATGGCTGGCCCTGTGCTGATCCGAAGACAGGAGCCAGGAGCTTTCTCCTGGTCTCCCATGAGGGTGCAGGGGCCCAAGCACCTGGACTATCCTCCACCGCTTTCCCAGGCCATAGCAGAGAGCTGGACAGAAGAGGAGCAACTGGGACTAGAACTGGTGCCCATATGGGATGCCGACGCTGCAGGTGGAGGATTAACCTAGTGCGCCATGGCGCTGGCCCTAAATAGAAGACTGTTATACATTCCTAGTAGAAAGGAACCGACCTTGCTCATTCGTCTTCCACATGACTTTATAAGTCTTCTGAAAATTCTTGCCTTTGTGTTTAAGCTTTCTATGTCTTCATGATTCAATTTTGGCAGATTTTATGTGTCCAGGAGTCTGTCTGTTTTTTCTAGGTTTCCAAATTTGTTGGCATACAGCTCAGTAGTAATTCCTGATGGTTGTTTTTTTTATTTATTTATTTTTTAATTTTTTGACAGGCAGAGTGGACAGTGAGAGAGAGAGAGACAGAGAGAAAGGTCTTCCTTTGCCGTTGGTTCACCCTCCAATGGCCGCCACGGCCAGCGCACCACACTGATCCGAAGCCAGGAGCCAGGTGCTTCTCCTGGTCTCCCATGGGGTGCAGGGCCCAATTACTTGGGCCATCCTCCACTGCATTCCCTGGCCCACAGCAGAGAGCTGGCCTGGAAGAGGGGCAACCGGGACAGAATCCGGCACCCCGACCGGGACTAGAACCTGGGGTGCTGGCGCCGCAAGGTGGAGGATTAGCCTAGTGAGCTGCAGCGCCGGCCCCCTGATGATTGTTTTTATTTGTGGTATCTGTAATTACATTTCCTTTTTCATCTCTGATTCTATTGTTTGGATCTTCTCTCTCTCTCTCTCTCTCTCTCTGTCTCTCTCTCTCTCTCGGGTTAATTGGGCCAATGGTGTGTAAATTTTAGTTTTTCAAAAAACGCAGCGCTTTGTTTCACTGATCTTTTGTATTTTTGTTTCAATTTTGTTTCTCTAATTTTAATTATCTTTTTATTCCTACTAATTTGGATTTGGTTTGTTGTTGTTTTTCTAGGTCCTTGAGATGCATTGATAGCTCACTTATTTGGTAACTTTTCAACTTCACGTAGGCATCAATTGCTATAAAATTCCCTCTTAATTCTGCTTTTGCTGTATCCAGTAATTTTGAATATGATTATTGTTGCCTTCATTCATTTCTAGAAATTTTTTGATTTCTCTTTTGATTTCATCTATGACTCCCTGTGCATTCAGGAGCATGTTAAATAAACACTTAGCAAAGTGAAGAGAGAACCAGCAGAATGGGAGAAAATGTTCGCAAACTATACAACTGGTAAAGGGTTAATATCCAGAATCTATAATGAGTTCAAGTAATTCAACTACAAACAAATGTACAATCCAGTTAATAAATGGTCAAAAGACTTTAGCAGGCATTTTCAATAGAGGAATTTCAAATGGCCAATAGACACATGAAAAAGTGGTCATATCACTAACCATTAGGAAAATGCAAATCAAAACCACAATGAGGTTTAACCTAATGCCAGTTAGAATGGCTCTCATACAGAAATCAACAGACAGATAGATGCTGGTGAAGATGTGTGGAAAAACGTACCCTAATCCACCATTGGTGGTAATGTAACCTGGTGCAGCCACTGTAGAATACAGTATGGAGATACCTTAGAAATCTGAATATAGACCTGCCATTTGATCCAACCATCCCACTCCTGGGAATTTACCCAAACCAAGAGAAATAACCATATGGAAGAGTTCTGTACCTCCATGTTTACAGTAGCTCAAGTCACAATAGCTAAAATATGGAGTCAACCCAGATATCCATCGACTGTTGACTGGATAAAAAAATTATCGTATATATACACTACTGAGTACTACTCAGCTGTAAAAAAAAAAAAAAAAAGTGCAATCCTGTCTTTTGCAGCACGATGGACTCAACTGGAAAGCATTGCACTTAGTGAAATAAAGTTGTCCCAAAAAGACAGATATCATATATTTTCCCTGATCTGGAGTAGTTAATAGAGTACCTAAAATGTAATGTACTAGAGTGAAATGGGAATTTTGAGGTTTGATGATTGTTACAGCCCTTCTATCTACTTCTGAGGAACAGTGTTTTTTTCTTCATACTAGTTTTTGAACTCTTTACTAGTGCAGGTTTAACCTTATGGGTATAAAGCAAACTGAAAAAAAGTCTTTGTAAACATTGGAGTGGGAATATGAGAGAGAGGAGGAAGAAGGGTTGGAGTGTGGTCAGGAGGGAGGGTATAGTGGCAGTATCACTATTTTCCTAAATTTGTATATATGAAATACATGAGACTTGTGTACCTTAAATACAATTAAAATAACAATGATCATGATGGAAGGGGTAGATCTCTATCCTGACCATTTCTGGTCCTGACACACTTTTTTCATTCCTGTAACAGCAGCTTTAGGATGCCTAGTTTTCCTCTGTGTGGAAACCTGACCATCAGAAAGTCTTCTAAGTTAAAACTTGATTCTGGGTCAGCAACCAAGATTGTCTTGCTAAGTTAGCATGATCACAGGTCACACAATCGGCATTTGGTTAAATGTATTATTTGTTGATTTTCCCTGTGATGGAACATATGGGGCAAAGTGAGATGGACCATGGTTTTCTGAATATTTTCTAAGTAGTATCATCTTTCTTGAACCTGACATTGAATGAAGGAGCTGAATTCCATGCACGAGCTGATTGCAAAAAAGTTGAATTTATAGCAATAGTAGTAGGACCCTTGAATTTCGCAGTGGTGGAAGGATAACAATGCTGATGCCCATGGAGAGAATGTCTTAGACCCTTGGAAGTACAAGTGAAGGAAGAACTTGAATTATTTCTGTCTTTGAGAATCCCCTCTGGAGCATTATTCATGAAGAAGAGCATCTCTCTTCAACTCCTTGAAAACATTGTACGTTTAGGTGACTGCCAAGTCTACCATCCCTGTCATAACGCTATGATCATTGCTACTAATTTTACTGAGATATATGCTGGAAACAGATTTGATGGTGCAGTACCTCTACTTTGCTGCACATTCCTGCCAACAGTTTTGGATGTATTCCCCATCATGTACACCCCTAGAACTATAATTGTATGGAAACTAGACATTAATTTAGGAATGATCATAATAAGCATTCAATACAGGTAACTATAGAGTTCTTTCCAAAATGAGACTATAATCGATTATTCAGGGGGACCTTACCGTAGGAATAATTGTTCTTTTTTATTGCATATATGTAAAATTACAACATAATGTTTTTATATACATGCATGTAGTGAAGTGATCGCAATAGTCAATCAAATTAACATACAGAGTTACCTTGTATATTGCTGTCGTAAGAGTATCTAGGCCGGTGCCGTGGCTCACTAGGCTAATCCTCCACCTGCGGTTCTAGTCCCAGTTGGGGCACTGGATTCTGTCCCGGTTGCCCCTCTTCCAGTCCAGCTCTCTGCTGTGGCCAGGGAGTGCAGTGGAGGATGGCCCAAGTGCTTGGGCCCTGCACCCGCATGGGAGACTAGGAGAAGCACCTGGCTCCTGGCTTCAGATCAGCGCAGTGCACCGCAGCAGCCATTGGAGGATAAACCAATGGTAAAGGAAGATCTTTCTCTCTGTCTCTCTCTCTCACTGTCTAACTCTGCCTGTCTAAAACAAACAAACAAACAAACAAAAGAGTATCTAACGTCTGTCCTCTTAGCGAATTTTAAACCTATAATACAATATCGTTAACTACAAATTTCCTAATGCATGTTAGATGTTTAGACTTATTCATCCTACATAACACTTTGAGGAAGAGGAAACAGAGAATTGATCTGCCTTCTTTATGTGACTTTTGTGTGCCATTTTCCTTAAAAGTGGAGAAATCCAATTAGAAAAATGGTATGGAATCTGTTAGTGGTATTAGCTGATAAATAATATAAACCTTGGTCCCAAACTTGATTTCAAGTTTTCAGTCACTAGAAATGTGAGAAGTTAATGTCTTTATTTAAACCACCAGTCTTTTTGTTCACATTTGAAACTAAGAGTTTTTTTTTTTTTATTTTTTAGGGCTAACAGAGAGTCTATGAATCATTAATCATATTCCAGAAACACAGTTGGATTCACCCTACTGCTTGTAGTCATGTTGATTGTGACCTTAGTTAAATGCTGTATTGGACTAATTGGAAAAATTTGGTTCTAAACTCTGCAGTTGCAAATATTTTGACAGAAAACAGAATTATGAAGAAATGCATTTATTCACATTGTTGGAAGACAATTCTTTATTTCTGCATCTACAGTGAGATCCTAAGTATCCTTTATTCTAGACTACTATTAAAAACATTGTCTAGAAAACAGCCTTCGACCATAGAGAAGGAGGTAGCTTCTGCCTGTAGAGCACAGAGTAGACTTGTTTATAGACTTGGAGACTGAGAGACCATCTCAAAGGGAAGGATGCTCATAGTCCTGTCTGCATCTAGGGCAGCGGGCATTCTGTTTGCTGCCTGTTACAAAAGAGTCAGTCTCTAAACCTCAGTGTTTCTTTCTTGTATTGCAAATCTCTACTTTTGTAGGTGGGCATTCATTTGAGCTCCCCTTTCACTGCATGGGGACTTGTGGCAGGATGCAAATGCGCGTTAGCTTATGTTGCTTATTGTGCCATGGCTTAGGAGTCTACCAGCATGTAGGCTTGGCCATCAAGTACAGTAAAATCTCAGACCCTTCACAGTTCTGACAGATGTTGCTTAATTTGAGTCAAGGTCATACCTTGAGAATTTATTTTGTTATTTCAAAAAGATGAGAATTATTACCAAGCATATACCTCAAGAATTGTGTTAAAGGACGATAACATTTTTAAAGAAATAATGAGCATGTTAAACCAAAGGCATAAAGCTATGCATGATTTGTAAAACAGAAGAAAAGAATAAACTTAATAAATAAACAAAAGATCTGATTAAATAAAAGCAGCAATCTGGATAATCATTGCCAAGCTAATATCTGAAATACCTCGTGTAGGCAAAAACATTTCAAAGAATAAGGAAACCTTGTTATTAGAAATTGGGGACTAGTATAATCATTGTGGGGAGCAACTGGGAGCAACTCGGACTAGACTAAGTTACTGGAATTAAGACTTATTCTATGCATCTGCTTTCCCACAATATGGCGCTGAGAAGGGAAACAGCTTCTACACAGCTGCCTCCAGTTCAACCAATAAACAGCAGGACCTGCTCCTGATTGGAGGAGAGCAGCGTACTCGGCGTGTGGGTAGCAGAGTTGGGATTGGTGGAAGAGGACTATAAGGGAGGAGAGAGACAACATGCACCAGGAACATCTATCTGAAGGAACACCTGTGCAGCCCCCGAGAGAGCCGGCCGGCGGTGTGCCGCTCCCCCGCGGAAGTGGGGAATGTGGCAGGGGGAACCGCCCTTCCACGGAGGTGGAAGGGACGGTAGCCAACCCGGGAAGAACCAGCAGCAAACCCGGGGAGGGCTGAGCAGACAAAAGAACAGCGCAGGGTCCTGTGTCGTTCCTCCACGAAGACGGGGAGCGACAATCATAAGTCAGACTGATCAGATGTGGAATCATGATGTTAAATGTCTAGGAATCCTTTAATGTTCCCTAACTGGAGGCAGGATTTATTGATCATTTGAGAAGGAGCTACCATTTTGATTACATAATTATTTAAATTCTTCCATGTTTTGCATATGTATGTGTATACAGGTGTGTGTGTGTGTGTGTATTTATTTACTGAAGGGTGTGACAAGCAGAAACTTTGTGATACTGTCCCTTATACTCCAGATGTATCAGCCATTTCAGGGTACTAATAAGTAGAAACTCTAGCCAAAGATATGCACCTAAGAAATATATTGAGGATACTTGAAAAATTTAAAAAATGGAATTAACAGATGAGTGTATTTTAGTGAAAAAATTTTGAAATGCACGCCAAAACTTCAAAAAATTTATGGACATGTGGGTGTTTGGTGCAGTTGTTAAAATACCAAGTGGGATACCCACATGACGCACTTGGGTTCACCTCCTGTCTGCACGCGCCTAGATTTGAGTCCTGGCTCTGCTTCTGGTTCTAGATACCTGCTAATACACACCCTGGGAAGGGGTGGATGATGGCCCAAGTACCTGAGTTCCTGCAGAATTGGGTTGAATTCTAGCCTTGGCCTAGTCCAGCCCTGATTATTTTGTACATTTGGAGAGCGAATGAGTACATGGAAGATTTCTGTTAATTTGTCTATCCCTCTGCCTTTCAAACAAATACTTTTAAAAAGTTCATGGAAAATGCATATTGTGAAAAATCTGTGCATGGATTTCAAAATATTCTCCTCCCAAATAAACTCTTATTGTTCAATTTTCCATGAACTTTTTATAGTTCCCTTCAAATATGCTTTGAGTGAATTTAGAAGCTCTTCTAATACTGGTTTCTGTAACTTATGAGGTAGGTAACCATATGTCGTGTTGGGTTTTAGTTGATCAGTGTTTAATTTTAATGCTTGGAGCAATGACAGAGGAGGAAGTAAGAAAAACACAGCTTTATGGACAGCAAGTCTGGTAAAACTACATGGAATTTCTGGCAGTTTTAGGGTGATTGGGAATGAAAAAGTTGATTATCTGAAAGCATAAGGAAACAATTTTAAAATTGTTATTAAAGACTCCTTAACCTTCACTTCACTAGTGTAATGATGTCAAATATTGGTAACAGAAAATAAATAAATATAAAATAAATACAATCTCGCCCTGACTTCCTGACATAAGAATAATGGAACCCATCAGCCACACCACATGCACAGTTAAAATTCCTAGGGGAAGTACTGATAGAAATGGATTGTGGTAGCTAAAATTAAACCCTTAGAAAGTTAGACTAGTTAATAGAATGTTAACTGCTGACACAGTTTCAATTAGTGTATACTGTAGCTTGTGTAATACTATTTCAAGCGTGGACTATAAAAAATTAGTGAGCTGAAAATAATGAAAGATAATTTGAATAATGGTTACATCACTGTTTCCGATCTAATATTTATAACATATTTGCAGTTTTACATTCATCCACATTACCATCGAATGGCAGCAGCAAGAACAGAAATGTACCCTCATTGCTTTTCTGTAATATATCTTCCTAAGCAATAATATAAACTTCCTAAGTTGGAAAAAGAAAGTTCCATTTCAGTAATGAGATTAGAACTCTGATCCATTATTGAAGAGAGAAATACTTAAGCTGTAGGCTAATAATGTTGTGACTCTCAAAGGAATAGGACTTGAGTTTCCATTCTTATTAGTCTGCATATTTCCTATGGGCACAGGAAAGCTAGGGGTGATATTCCCAAATACAGATAATTCACTCCGCAAAGGATCAGTTAACTTTGCATTTCGTTTGTTCATGGTTTGTCCAAAACATTATTTGTGTTTCTGACTAAAATGTGATGGCAAAGAAAAATATTTTGATTTTGCATCTTTGTGTATTTTATACTAATGCTTATAATAATAGCCATAAGATAATACATTGCCACAGAAATATATGACATATATATGTTTTATTAATAATTCAAGTTATGTGTCTCTTTATTTTGCAAGTAATTTTTCCTGATAGTTTTTTCCACTGTTATTAACTGCATTTTCTGCTTTTTTAGAATTATCAGACACAGAGTAGTTGTTTTTTTACTTACTATAATAACCCGTAGATTCTAGTACATTATGTAACAATCAACAATAAAAATATATTAGTAAGAAAATTAATTTTATAATATACCAGTATAGAGTTCTAGATTCCCACCTATAAATCATTGCTTAACGATTTTTCTGGTGGGAAGGTGAGTGTCTAGCTATTCAGGGTGTCTATAAATCTGCATCTGTTTCCCACAAATAGGATCTTCAAGAACACATCAGTGTTTTCAAATAGGAAAACAGACACATTGCAGCTTAGTCCTGCTAAGCCACACTGTCAGGGATGAGCAAGGTGGGGGTGCCTGTCCCTCCACAGACACTGGGGACAGGTTTCCGTAAACTTGTCATGTCTATTCACAAGCAGGTACATTATAAAGGGCAGGTAAAAGGGGTGTGACCAATTCTGGGGAGTGCTGAGCACAGGGCAGAATGGACACTGGCGCCAGTATGCCTATCCAATCAGCTTGAAGGTCAAGTAGACAGGACGGCTCCCCAGGTTGCACCCGGGAGCAGTTTACCTGATTGTCAGGTGGCGGGGTGAGGAGAAATGTGCCTGGGCTCTGTAACTGCAGAGATCGCTCACAAAACATGAACGGCAGATTTCTGCCATTCATCAGAGGAAGCAATTCACCATATTTTGTGGTGTGATTGAATGGAGTATTATAAACCTTAGGTTCTAGTACAGCATGTAACATACACCCAACGTTAAAATGTATTAATAAGAAAATAAAATTATTATAATATACCAATATGGGGAGTAGTTACACTCAACACTTATTTATATACTGGCTGTCTTATAACCTTTCTTCTGTATCTTGAGACTAGTAGGTACAACTATGCTTAATTGTATTCTTTCTTTTGAAAAAAAAAAAACCTTCATTTTGAGCTAATTTTTGGCTTCAGAAAAGTTGCAAAGATATTACATGGATTTTCATACACTCCTTACTCAGCTGCCCCTCATTAACCTTTTACATAAGTAGCACAGTTATCTAAATCAGCAAGTCAATATTGGTGCTATTAAGCAAACTATAGACCTTATCTAAATTTCACCAGTTTTTCCATTAGTATCCTTGTTTTCAGGTTATGTAACCTATTCAGCATCCCATGTTGCATTTACTTTTCTCTCTTTTATTTCTTCTAATCTGTGAATATTCCTCCATCTTTTCTTTCATGATTTTGCCATTTTTAAAAAGCCAATCAATTGTATATATATGCAGAAGGCAGAGGGAGAGGAGGAGGGGGAGGGGGAGGGAGGGCAGTCACAGAGAGATGGGGAGATTTATCATCCGCTGGTTTGCTCTTCCCGTGCCTATTCCAGTCAAGGTGAGGGATCCAGTAAGTGAATCCGGGTTTTCCTCGTGAATGGCGGGGACCCCACTGCTTGAGTCATCGCCTGCTGCCTGCCATGACACCCATTACAGGAAGCTGGCTCTGGGAGAGAGCCAGTCCTGCAGCAGAGGCACTCGCTGCTACAGGAGGCAGGGTCCAAGGCCACATTCTACATTTCCTCACCAAATGACTGTCACAGATGTCACTTTGAAGAACGCTGCCCAGTTATTTTTGTAAAGTGTCCCTAATTTTGGTTTGTCTGGCATTTTCTTATGATTGAAATAAGGATATTACCTCGCTGACACAGTGTAGCAAGGGGTCGATGATGTGGCTATGTCTTATTGCTGATGGTGTCAATCTTGATTACTTAGGGAAAGCGGTATTTGGCAAATTTCTGTACTATGAACATGCTATCCTTGCCTTTGTAGTTAGTAAATATTCTAAAGAATACTTGAAAACTCTGCAAATCTTATTTCTCTTCATTTTCCCTATGCAATTTGTACACATCACAGGATCTTTAATTATTACTATCATGTGTACCTAATAATGTCCTTCTATTTTTCTTTTTCATCTATATTTATTAACTGGAATTTTACTGTAAGGAAGATCTCATTTTCTAAATATTAAATTACTGGATTATTGATTTGTATCAGCGTGGACATGTGGATGTTTATTTTATCCTATGGGGTAAAATATACTACTCTCATTAAGTATTTTGTTGCACAAATATTCTATTTTTGATCATGACTTACACCTTCAGGTTGGTTCCTCTGTAGTTTCAAAACATCCCTATCCTTATTTATTTATTTAAGTGTCTTGCTACTTTCTGAGACAATAAGATATCCTGGTGTGCTCTGAACCCAGGGCTGTCATCACCACTTCTCCAAGAGATCATAATTCCTTCTATTAGAGGGAGCTATTTAGAGACCATGGTATGGGAGTTGGTTGTGCCTGTTGCTATAGGGATGTCATTCTGCCTCTATCTTGTCCGTAGAACTAACCCTGTATAGGTATGCGTTACAACGTGTGTGAGGGCACTTAAAAAAGTGTGTATAAAAATGAAATTAAAAGACAATCTTAACTTGCTGTGAAAATTTTTAAAATCCATGCATACTTTTTTATATGCATTTTCTACAAATATTTTAAAAACCTTGTATTGTATTTCCATATCAACATATCTGAATTTGTGTGTATATACATACATATCATATATATATATATATAAAATGAAACATGTTTCAAACTGATATCTCTGATTCAAATTTAGTACCACTGTATTCGTGTTAGTCTCTTGAATTAGTTATTAGTAAAATTTTTTCCAACAGTATTGAAATTTATTGGGGCCGGTGCTGTGGCAAAGTGGGTTAACGCCTTGGCATGAAGCACCGGCATCCCATATGGGTGCCGGTTCCAGACCCGGCTGCTCTACTTCTGATCCAGCTCTCTGCTGTGGTCTGGGAAAGCAGTGGAGGATGGCCCAAGTCCTTGGTTCCCTGCACCCACATGGGAAACCTGGAAAATGCTCCTGGCTCCTGGCTTCAGATCGGCACAGTTCTGGCCGTTGTGGCCAACTGGGGAGTGAACCAGCGGAAGGAAGACCTCTCTCTCTCTCTCTCTCTCTCTCTCTCTCTCTCTGCCTCTCCTTGTCTCTTTGTGTAACTCTGACTTTCAAGTAAATAAAAAAAAGAAATTTATTGACTTTTTTTCCTTTGTCTCTCAATTATTTGTAGCTCAGGCATACCCTGTCTTCAGCTAATTCTGTGGGTGTGGTTTTGTAATTTTTAATTTTAATGTGATTTTTTCTACTGATTAGTGGAGATATTTTGAGGGATTGAACACTGCAGAGCTTACATTGTCCTTAACCCCCACCAAGTAACCCAACTTTTTATTAACTGAAACAAAGAGAGTGAAATTATGTGAAATCAGTAAAACTAGGTTCCAGTAAATTGCTACTGGCATCTTTGTGACTTTAAACAACTTCATACGCAATTAACAGCTATGAGAATCAGTCTTTCTTATCATCAAAAATGGAGAATTTAGGCTAACTAAACTTCTGGATTCTTTCTACTGTATTTAATAGTTAATTTGGAAAATTACTGTAAAATTATTGTTAGATGAATTTTGTGTCAAAATCAAATAATATGGACTCAGTATTCTGCAATTGTTGAGAAAAGTATTACTTGTCAAATTTATTATTATTCATGTTCAAATATTGCATATCCTCTTCATGGTTTTCTTCTATTAATTACTGTATAAAGTAGATTAAAAATCCACATTGCTGTATTTTTCTTTTACTAAATATTTTTCTGACAATTGCGCTGCTTTAACATTCTGAGGTCATATTGCTAAATATATTCATTTAGAATTTTCCTGATAATTCAAGTTTTTCTCCCTATGAAATATCTTTATCCATAGAATGAGTTTTTGATTTAGGCCCATTCCCATTATGTCTTTCATTATTACACCTCCACTAACTGCTTTGTGGGGAAATACTGATTTCATAGTGTATGTATTTTCAATCTGTATTTTCTATTCTTATATTTTTATATGACTTATAAATGCCCAGTGTTCTTTAATCATTATTTAAATAATGGGGCATTAATTTTAACTTATTCTAATGACTGGTACACTTAAGTTTGAATTAGTATCTTTTTATGAGTTTTCTATTTTCTTATCTGGTCTTTGCATTTCTGTTTCTTTGCTTGGTTGGATTGATGATTTGTCAAATATTACATTTGTTATATCCTTTGCCCTTCTATTCCTTTCAGAAATCTCAAGATGTTTTCTTGTATTTTATTGATTTTTTTTTTTGACAGGCAGAGTGGACAGTGAGAGAGAGAGAGACAGAGAGAAAGGTCTTCCTTTGCCGTTGGTTCACCCTCCAATGGCTGCCGCGGCTGGCACACTGCGCTGATCCAAAGCCATGAGCCAGGTGCTTCTCCTGGTCTCCCATGGGGTGCAGGGCCCAAGTACTTGGGCCATCTTCCACTGCCCTCCCTGGCCACAGCAGAGAGCTGGCCTGGAAGAGGGGCAACCAGGACAGAATCTGGCGCCCTGACCGGGACTAGAACCTGGTGTGCCGGCGCTGCTAGGTGGAGGATTAGCCTAGTGAGCCACGGCGCCAGCAAATTTATGAAAGCCTATGCCTTTTTGTCTCTTCCCAGTTAATGAAAGAAATTTATAGCATTTTCATCCTCACTCACTTTCTGATACAATATTTTTATTGTATAGTTCTCTAAATATTTTAATAGTATACAATATATTAGCTGGTGCTGTGGAGTAACTGATGAAGTTGCTGACTTCAGGACTGGCATCCCATATGGGTGCTGGTTCGAGTCTCAGCTGCTCCACTTTTGATGCAGCTCCCTGTTAATGCGCCTGGGAAAGCAGTGGAGGATGATCCATGTTCTTGGTTCCCTGCCACCTGTACGAGAGACTCAGAAGAAGCTCCTGGCTCCTGGCTTTGGCCTGGCCCTAGATGAGTGTTGAACACACTGCAGGCTAACACTTGGGCATTGCTCAACTTGAACAAGATGCGGTGAGGGGATGATCTCACCAACAGAGGGGACTGTTGGCCCCTTTCTGTTAACAAAGGAGTTCTACCATGCCCAACTTGGGTGTAACCTTGGATACTCGACCCACTCTGGGGCACTGCCCAGAGCTCCCTGGCCATACCCACCACACACCTCTTGGTATTCACTAAAAGTACAGATATTCCACTAAGCCACAGAGGCGTGGCTCAAAGATAAAAGCCATCAGAGGGAAAAAGCAAAAATGAACTCCATAAATGCCTAAAAATGAATGCAGAAATTCAAGAAACAAGAATAAGGGAAACACCATGACAGCCCCCCAAAAAGGAACACAACAGCATTTCATTCTTAAAATGTGAAGAAGAAATTGATGAAATGCTTGAAATGGAATTCAAAACATTAATCATAGGATTACTCAAAAGCAGTCAGAAGCAAATCCTTGAACTAAAGAAAACTATACATGACATGAATGAAATCTGTTCCAATGAAATTGAGATTCTAAATATAAATCAAAATGAAATATTAGAAATGAAAAAATTTGATAGAGCAAATGAAAAGTGTGATGGAAAGCTTTAATGCAGAGGCAGAAGAAAGAATATCTGAGCTAGAAGACAAATCTTTGAAAATCTTACAGTCAAACCAAAAAAAAAAAAAAAAGAAGAAGAAAATAGAAAAAAAACCATGTTGGAGAGATTTAGGGGATACTATCAAACAGCCCAACATTTGCTGGCAGGAGTTCCTGAAGGTATGGAAAGACCAAATGGCCTAGAAGGCCTATTTAGTGGTGATGTAATTACAGATAATTCTGCAATTTGGAGAAAGAAAAGGACATCCAGTTAGAAAAAGCGCATAGAACTGCTGACAGACATGAGCAGAAAAGAGCTTCACCACACCATCTTATAGTCAAAGTTTCCAAGGTAAAATATAAAGATTCTAAAATGTTCATGAGAGATATACCAGATTACTTTCAGGGGACCTCCAACTGGACTCA
Source organism: Oryctolagus cuniculus (assembly GCF_964237555.1). Lineage (NCBI taxonomy): Eukaryota > Metazoa > Chordata > Mammalia > Lagomorpha > Leporidae > Oryctolagus > Oryctolagus cuniculus. Next base: position 137,217,298 of record NC_091439.1, on the reverse strand, counting down.
CAGCTGACTTATCAAAAACCCTATATCCAAGAAGAAAATGGTAAGTTTAAAAAAAAAAGTCAACCCAGAATACTGTACCCTGAAAAGCTGTCATTTATGAATGAAAGCAGAATAAATACCTTACATAACAAACAAAAATTGAAAGAATTTGTCATTATTCATCCAGCTTACAAAAGATGCTTAAGAATGTGATATACACAGAAACACAGAATGATAGTCATCATTTAAGAAGAATGTGAAGGCAAGAAATCCAACAGTAACAGTACAAAGGAAATCCAAAGTAAAAAATAGGACTGTTTATGGAACAATGGCAGGGCCAATCATTACTTATCAATAGACATTTTGATTGTAAGTGGCCTCAACTCTCCAGTTAAAAGGAACAGACTAGCTGAACAGATTGAAAAACAAGCCCCATCTATGTACTGCCTACAAGAAAGACATCTCACCAACAAAGATATATACAGACTGTAAGTGAAAGGATGGAAAAAATTATTCCATGTTAATGGAAAGGAAAAAATGGCAGGTGTTGCCATCCTAATATCAGACAAAATAGATTTTAACACAAAAACTGTTTAAAGATATGAAGAAGGGCACCATGTAATGATTAAGAGATCAATTCAAAAGGGACATATGACTATAATAAATGTATATGCACCCAATTACAGGGTGCCCAGCTGTTTAAAAGAAATGTTAATGGATCTAAAGGAGACATAGACTCCAATACAATAGTAATGGGGAGCCTCCACATGCCACTTTCATCAATGGACAGAAGAACTAGACAGAAACTCTATAAGGAAACAGCAGAGCTAATCAACACTATAGATCATATGGACCTAACTGATATCTACACAGCTTTTCACCCTGCACTCACCAAATACACATTCTTTTCATGGGTACATGGAACTTTCTCTAGGATAGACCTTACACTGGGCCATGGAACAAGTCTCAGCAAATTTAAAAAATTGAAGTCATACCATGATCTTCTCTGACCACAGTGGAATAAAGCTGGGAACCAGTAACTCAAGCATCTCTAGATCCTTTCCAACCACAGGTTCCTGAGTGGACAGTGGGCCAGAGAAGAAATCTAAAAGCTTCTGGAAATGACTGAAGATGACAAAGAATAATTTCAGACGTATAGGATACAGTAAAAGCAGTGTTAAGAGAGAAGTTTATAACAACTGATGCCTTCATGAAGAAACTGTGAAGGTTCCAAATGAATGAATTATCAGTGCATCTGAAGAACCTAAAAAAACAACAACAAACCAAACCCCAAATAGTAAGAAAAATAAATTAAAATTAGAGAAGAAATAAACAAACTGAAACCAAAAGAAATACAAAAGATCAATGAAATGAAGAGCTGGTGTTTTGAAAAAAGAAGTGATATTGATACACCATTGGTTCAGTTAACCAAAAAGAAGACTGAGATGACCCAGACCTATGAAATCCTAGATGAAAAAGGAAATGTAACAGCAGATACCATAAAAATAAAAAGAATCATCAAGAATTACTACAAAGTGCTGTATTTCAACAAATTTGGAAACCCAGAAGAAATGGATAGATTCCTGGACACATATAATATACCAAAATTGAGACATAGAAAGACATAGAAAACCTAAGAGTCGGTGAACTCAAAAGGCTTCCATAGTCTTGGCAACTCATGACTGGAGCCTAGGGAGATTACTGATGCCATAAACAGGAGTGTCAAATTGTTAAGTCAACAACAGGAGTCACTGTGCACTTACTCCTCATGTAGGCTCTCTGTCCTTAATGTGCTGTACATTGTGATTTAATGCTATAACTAGTACTCAAACAGTATTTTTCACTTTATGTTTCTGTGTGGGAGCAAACTGTTGAAATCTTTACTTAATGTATGCTAAACTGATCTTCTGTATATAAGAGAAATGAAAATGAATCTTGATGTGAATGGAAGGGGAGAGGGAGTGGGAAAGGGGAGGGTTGCGGGTGGGAGGGACGTTATGGGGGGAAGCCATTGTAATCCATAAGCTGTACTTTGGAAATTTATATTCATTAAATAAAAGTTAAAAAAAAGACATAGAAAACCTAAACAGACCAATAACCAAGATGGAAATCGAGTTGGGAATAAAAGCCCTCCATCAGGGAAAAGACAGGTAGGTGGAAGTGCAGAGTGTGCTGTGGTTGCAGAGAGATTAGTAACAGTGGTTAAGGAATGATAAAGGAATGATATTCACTGGGAAGACAAGAAAGACTAAGAAAAAAGGGGCAGGGACTCACAGGTAAAGGAGTCCTAGGAAAAGAAGAAGAGTCTCCTTTGCATATTCAAAAGGCCCAGACAGAGAGAATACCAAAGGGTAGGTAGCATAGTCAAACAAATGACAGAAAACTTCCCAAATAGAGAAAGATACAAATATCCAGTTATAGGAAGGTCGAAGTTCACCAGTCATTCAATGCAGGCAGGTCTACTTGAGACCTTATAGTAGTTATAGTCTCTGAAGTTAAAGGTAAAGATAGGATTATCAAAGCTACGTGAGAAAAGAAGCAAATAATACATACAGGAGTCCCAATTCCCATGGTTTAAGACTTTTCAGGAGAAAGTTTACAGACCAAAAGTGAGTAGGATGACACTTTTACAGTACTGGAGGAAAAAAATTACTGCAAGAATATTGTATCCAGCAAAGGTATCCTTCAAATATGACCAGAGATAAAGTCATTCCTAGAAAAACATAAGCTAAGAGAATTTATCACACCAGGACCTGTGTTATAAGGAATGCTAAAGGCCGGTGCCATGGCTCACTTGGCTAGTCCTCCACCTGTGGCGCCAGCACCCTGGGTTCTAGTCCAAGTTTGGGTGCCAGATTCTGTCCCGGTTGCTCCTCTTCCAGTCCAGCTCTCTGCTGTGGCCCGGGGAAGGCAGTGGAGGATGGCCCAAGCGCTTGGGACCTGCACTTGCATGGGAGATCAGGAGGAAGCTCCTGGCTCCTGCCTTCAGATCGGTGCAGTGTGCTGGCCATAGCAGCCATTTGGGGGGTGAACCAACGGAAGGAAGACCTTTCTCTCTGCCTCTCTAACTCTGCCTGTCAAAAAAAAAAAAAATAAGAAATTCTAATGGTTGTACTTCACAGTGAAAGAACAAGATGCTAACACATAAGAAGAAAGTATCAAAAGCTCACAGGTAAGATTAACTACAGAAACAAAATCAGAATACTCTAATATTGTATAACTGGTGTATGAACCATTTACTGTCAAGACTGAACGATTATCACCTCATTAAAATGCTGAGGCAAAGTTGAAAGAGGTCAAAATGTGGAAACGAATGGAGCACAAATGTAAATATTAGGATATCTTGCCTCCTTGTTTTTTTTTTTTTTTGCCATCTCTTTTGCTATCTTCATAATTGTTGAGCTATTATTTCAAGACAGCTTTTTATAACCATAGCCATGAAATAAGAACCTGTAACAAACCTATCAAAAATAGTTAGCAAAGAGCAGAAACATACCACTAGGGAAAATAGCTTAACCACAAAAATCAAGAATGTAAGCTATGGAGAAAGAAAAAATTGAACTAGAATAACAACACAAAACAAGTATCAAATGGAACAATAAGACTTTGTCTATCAATAATTATCTTAAATATAAATGGGCTATTAAATTAAATCTCCAATTAAAACATAGAGTAACCAAGTAGATTAAAAATAGCACCCATCTATATATGCTGCCTACAAAAAACTCACTTCACTTTTGTCGCTCCCCCTCTTCATGGAGGAACGACACTAAACCCTGCCTAGGCTTCATACCCGAGTCACGGCACCATTATGTCGCTCCCCGTGTTCATGGAGGAACGACACAGGACCCTGCGCTGTTCTTTCGTCTGCTCGGCCCTCCCCGGGTTTGCTGCTGGTTCTTCCCGGGTTGGCTACCGTCCCTTCCACCTCCGTGGAAGGGCGGTTCCCCCTGCCACATTCCCCACTTCCGCGTGGGAGCGGCACACCGCCGGCCGGCTCTCTCGGGGGCTGCACAGGTGTTCCTCTTAGATGTTCCCCTTAGATGTTCCTGGTGCATGTTGTCTCTCTCCTCCTTTATAGTCCTCCTCCGCCAATCCCAACTCTGCTACCCACACGCCGAGTACGCTGCTCTCCTCCAATCAGGAGCAGGTCCTACAGTTTATTGGCTGAACTGGAGGCAGCTGTGTAGAAGCTGTTTTCTTCTCTCCCAGCGCCATATTGTGGGAGAGCAGATGCATAGAATAAGTCTTAATTCCAGTAACTCAGTCCAGTCCAGATTGTTCCCCACAACTTTGAAGGACACAAAAAGATAGAAAGTGAAAGGATGGATCCAGATATTCCATGCAAATGGAACCCCTCAAAAACAGGAGTATACATACTTTTAGGAGATAAAATGATTTTAATTAAAAGAACATAAAGGTCATTATATAATGATAAAGGGCTCAATTGAGAAAGAAGAAATATCACTTACATTTGCGCCTAATATTGGAGCACTCAAAGGCATAAAACAAATATGAATAGACTAAAGAGAGAGATTCAATATAATACAATGATATGGGGAGAACTTAACTCTGGAAAACATCATGCTGAGTGAAATAAGCCAGTACCCAAAGGACAAATATCGTACATTCTTCTGATCTAAGACAAATAACTGACCTAATTGAAAGATCTCTGTGAGTGAGATCCCAGCGGAAAGAACGGGCCATCAAAGAAGGAGGCACCTTTCTCTGAAGGGAGGAGAGAACTTTCACTTTGATTATGGCCTTGTCTAAATAAGATAGGAGTTGGTGAACTCAAAAGGCTTCCATAGCCTTGGCAGCTCATGACTGGAGCCTAGGGAGATTACTGATGCCATAGACAGGAGTGTCAATGGTTAAATCAACAACAGGAGTAACTATGCACTTACTCCACATGTAGGATCTCTGTCCTTAATGTGTTGTACTATGTGAATTGATGGTAAAACTAGTATTCAAACAGTACTTTATACTTTGTGTATCTGCGTCAGTGCAAACTGTTGAAATCTTTACTTAGTAAATACTAAGTTGATCTTCTGTATATAAAGATAATTGAAAATGAATCTTGATGAAGAATGGAATGGGAAAGGGAGTGGTCTCTCTTTCTTTCTCTCTAATTCCCTGTAACTCTGCCTTTCAAATAAAATAAATAAATAAATCTTTTTTTAAAAGACAACCAAGAAAGAAACAGCAGAATTAAATTATACCCTAGAGAAAGAGGACCTAACAGACATCTATTAATCTTTCCGTCTTACAGCTTCAGAATACATATTCTTCTCAACAGCACATGGAACCTTTTCCAGGATAGATCATACAATAGGTCACAAAAGTCTCAAAAAATTTAATAACCAAATTGAAAAGAATATTAATCATATCAAGGATGAAATATAAATCATAGGGGCCTGTACTGTGGCATAATAGGTCAAGCCTCTGCAGTGTCGTCATCCCATATGGGTGCTGGCTTGAGTCCTGACTGCTCCACTTCCAATCTGGCTCCCTGCTAATGTACTTGGGAAAGCTGTAGAAGATGGTCCAAGTCCTTGGGCCCCTGTACCTAGATGGGAGACCCGGAAGAAGCTCCTGGCTCCTGGCTTTGGATCAGTCCAGCTCTCATGCTTACTGGAGCACTATTCATAATAACTCAGAAATGACAATGACCTATGTGTCCATCCCCTGATTTAGGGACAAAGAACATGTGGTACACACAACAATAGAATACTACTCAGCCATTTAAAGAGTCAAAATGAGTTATTTACAGTATTATAGATGGAACTAGATGCCATTACGTTAAGTGAAATAAACGAAGCACAGAAAGGCAAAGACCATGTGATCTCATTCCCATGCGGACTCTAAAGTATAGATGGTCTCGTAGAAGTTAACAATATATCTGTGACTACCAGAGCCTGGTCAGGGATGTGGGCTGGGAGAGATTGGAAAGGTCGATTGAGATGAGCTAGATTATGGATGGATAAGAGTAAGAAGTCTTGGGGTGGTACCACACAATAGGGTGACTTTGAATAATGTTAATATACTGTTTATTTCTCCACTAAAAACCTAGGAGATAGGATTTTTAATGCTTTCACTACAAATAAACACTAAGTGCTTTGAAGAATAGATATATTTAACCTGTTTGGTTAGTACACAATGAATACTTGTAACAAAATGTCACATAATATCCTGTAAATACTAAGAATTTTAAATATCTGTTGAGTAAAAAATATGAAAATATTAAATATACCTAAAATACATTCACCATAGTATCTAGGCTGGTGTTTGACCACAAACTCTATATCCTGGTACAGCCCAGTTGACACATAAAATCAATCTTAACAATAAGGACTGGGTTAGATTTTTTTTTTTTAATCTGAATTCTGTTTCAATTTTTCCCAAATACTGGTGAAGCTTGACTCCTCTGTAGGTGCTAGAATAAGAGAAAGAAGATATCTATTCCAAACAGAAAATAGAGGTTGGAATCAATATCCCATGAATTGAAGCTAGATGTCAAATATGGTACATTAAGTTTCTTTAGAAGTAAAGAAATAGCTCTCTGTTGTCTGTAGCGAACTGCTCCTTTTGGGAACTGAAGAATGCCAAGCCCTAGACCAGAGTGTCAGACCTGTATCACAGCTACAGAACATTCAAAACGTGTCCTTTTTAATTTGGAGGTGGGTTCATAGGTGCAGCCCCTTGTGCCACCGTCACGGTTAGCTGACTGTTCTACCACTACACCTTTCTCTGGGCATTCTTATTTTCCAGTCACACCTCTACATTGTATCATACAAAGCCCTCATTAAGCTCCCCTTCTATCTAGGCTGTAACTTGACATTAGTCGTTTTCCTTTACCCAGGGTAGGTGTTTTGAAGAACTGTGATTGTCTGCCCTAGAACTAGAAGGAAAATTGAGAAATAGCCTGGTAAAAAGAGTGAGCCACTATAATAAATTAATATAAATAAATCAGGAATTTCAGGAAGAGAAAGCATTATGGGCAAAAACACAGGCCCACTGGGCAGCATGGGAGCTAAGTGACTGAACTGTGGGACTGAAATTACATGGAAGAGAGTGACTTTAGGAGAAAAATAAAGAAGTAGGGAAAGACAGAGGGAGGAAGAGAAGGGGAAGAGAGAGATAGATATGACCTAGTGGCCCTATATACTGTGTGGGGGAATACAGATTTTATTTGACAATAGGAAATCACTAAGGGTTTAATACAGATGAGTATTACCGTCATTTTTGTTTTAGGCAGATTGTTTTGTTAGTAGTAAGCAGAAAGAATAAATGAGACACAAAATAGAAGAAACAGATCCCTTAGGAGGCTTCTGAACATTTCTGGTGACAGACAATGAGGGTCTCAACTATCATGGTGTTATAATTTGAAGAAGAGACAGATTTGGGTTATATTTAGACGGCAACATTTAAAATTCTTGGCAGGTGTCTAGTCTTGGGAAGAATGAAGAAGGAGGAAAGAGGGATGGCTTTTGTGTTTTTTGCTTGACTGAGTGCCACTAAATGATACAAGGAAATAAAAGGGAAGCAGGTTGGTGGCAGAGGGCTACATTTTGAAATTCTCAGCGTTGTGGTTTCTGTGGGGAATTGAGTTTGGGAATGTTTAGGAAGTACCTGCATTGATGAGTTTATAATTTAAAGGAAATGTAAGCAGTGAAATAACTGGCCACCTACGTCTATAAGTCACCTTCTGTCATCAAAGGTGGTTGTGAAAGGAGAGCAGTGTCTGAGGCATGCTTTCTGCCGTTGTGTGTGGCACACAGGGGCACTTGACCGATTGGGAATGCATCGATGCTTGAGTTTGTGCAGGCATTTTCCAAGGGTCTTCTGTTTGCAAAAAGCTTGCAGCCCACATCCTAGGCTACATGGACTCAGAGGCGCTCACAGGACAAGGTCACTCACCGTTTCCATGTGGCAACTACGGCAGGGACCCAAACCTAGGCTGTTACTGTCACTGTGAAACTCTCCCTACCAAGTGTGATGTGTGATGCTACTCCTGGCAAGGGCCTTGTTGGGTGGATATCAATCCCTTCTTTTTAGCTGTGTTCTGTGACCAAGGCTTAGTGACTTAGTCAAGGCCTGGGAGCCAGTGTCGGTGGCCTCAAGCAATAGACATTATGACGATGATAACAATGGTCATCTCTCTCTCTAGCTGGCAGAGAATTGGCTCCCATCTTCCACATGCCCGGATTTGTGTGGGACCTGTGGGCATGCTGTGTGCCTGTGCCCAGACAGCAGCATGGAGAATCCCGGCTTACCCCCAGCTGGCGACTCGTGACACTTAACAGCTGCATCAGCACGAGCCCTGAGAGCCTGGCAGAAATAGCGGGACCCTCCAGTAGTCCCGCTATTTCTGCCAGGCAAAAGACAGAGAGTTGAGCTTTTTCCAGGCAGGAATGGTGGAATAAAGTGGGTGTGGGTGTTTAGGATGGTGCTTAACTCATGGACCATGACATCCACTGTGAAGAAGGAGAAGTGACAGGGACAGGTTGTAGGTAGAAGAATCAGTGGCCTGAGTACTGGCAGGACTGGAAAATGACATCATAAGCCACAAGTCCTGGAGACTGGGGTCGTAAGTGGCATGCCTGCCTGTGTTGTTCAGAAGGAAGAACTGTCCTTTGTGGTATGGTCGATGTTATGGCCATACCTGTACTGGAATAAAGATAAAGACCTGGGAATTGAGAGGTCAGCCTCTGGGAGGGTCCGTCCATGGGGATCTTGGGGTCTCCCAGTTACTTTCCCCTCCTCAAGACGCTTGCTCTGAGGGAGCCTCCGTCACCTTGAGTCCATGAAAGAACCTGCACCAGCCTTCACAGCAAGCGTTAGAACCTGAAGGGGCAAATAGTGATGACTGTGGGTTCAGAATCAGGAGCTGAGTGATAAGACAGGGCTGTGCCAGGTATCACTTTGGGTTTTAACATTTTCTCTTACAATAGTTTTAGATCTACAAAACAAAAAAACCATGAATTAGGAATGCAAACAGTTTCCACAAACCGACATCCCTTGTCTCCTGTCATTAACATCTCATGTTAATGCATTTGTCACAATTACTGAACTACACCCATGTTCCCTATTTTCATTATTCAAAAAATTTTTTTTTATTTTTATTTTTTATTTTTGACAGGCAGAGTGGACAGTGAGAGAGAGAGACAGAGACAGAGAGAGAAAGGTCTTCCTTTGCCGTTGGTTCACCCTCCAATGGCCGCCGCTGCAGCCGGCGCACCGCGCTGATCCGATGGCAGGAGCCAGGAGCCAGGTGCTTTTCCTGGTCTCCCATGGGGTGCAGGGCCCAAGCACCTGGGCCATCCTCCACTGCACTCCCTGGCCATAGCAGAGAGCTGGCCTGGAAGAGGGGCAACCGGGACAGAATCCGGCGCCCCAACCGGGACTAGAACCCGGTGTGCCGGCGCCGCAAGGTGGAGGATTAGCCTATTGAGCCACGGCGCCGGCCCCTATTTTCATTATTCAAACTCCTCTATCCCACTCAGCCCTCCCAGACTCTAGTTACCAACATTCTGCATTCAGATTGAGGTTTTTTTTTTTTTTTTTTTTTTTTGGACAGGCAGAGTGGACAGTGAGAGAGAGAGAAAGAGAGAAAGGTCTTCCTTTGCCGTTGGTTCACCCTCCAATGGCCGCCGCGGCTGGTTGGTTGCTGTTGGTTCCAATGGCTGCCGCAGCTGGCGCACCGCGCTGATCCGATGGCAGGAGCCAGGTGCTTCTCCTGGTCTCCCATGGGGTGCAGGGCCCAAGCACTTGGGCCATCCTCCACTGCACTCCCTGGCCACAGCAGAGAGCTGGCCTGGAAGAGGGGCAACCGGGACAGAATCCAGCGCCCTGACCGGGACTAGAACCCAGTGTGCCGGTGCCGCAAGGTGGAGGATTAGCCTGTTGAGCCGTGGTGCTGGCCCAGATTGCCCAGATTGAGTTTTTTTTTTTTTTTTTTCTTCTTCAGCTCTCATTTATGAAGGAGCATATGTGGGATTCGCTTTCTGTGTCTGGTTTATGTCAGTCATCATGATGTCCTCCAGTTGCATCCACGTTATTTCACCACCATTGTTCCTTTATGCTCTGTAAACTACACTTTGCTTGCACTCTGGGGAAGCTAGTCTGGGTTTTCAGGCACAGTCTATGCTTGCTTGCACAGTTGCATACCCTCACTTCCATTCCATTCAGGCTTGGCCGGAAGAGGATTCTACTCCACAATGACGGTTTCGTGATCCAGTTGGCACTGGCTGCTGGAGTGCTACGAAAAAGCATCACATTTTCTGTACTTTTGAACCTGGCTGGATTTTGCTGTGAACTTTCGGCTTCTACATTTAGCTTCCACCTAAAGCCTGAGAATGAAACCAGCACAGAAGAGCGAGAATAAAATATGGAAGCAGAACTAAATCCTGATGACATCCATGGAGGCCCTGCATTAGTATGGCTGCAAAAGCTGCCTGCTCCCAAGCATTTCAGTTATGTGAGTCAATACTTTCCCTGATGACTGCTTACAATGCGAGAATGTTCCCCACCACAGGCTCACTGGCTCCATCATCTATGTCCGTCCACTAAACATTTATTAACTTTCCTGTGTTTCAGGAGGTACAAACAATACCTTCTTCGAAGAGCTGTGGGGATTAAATGGGATAATAAATGTGAAACCATAAATTTGTTCCACAGCACTGAGGGGCAAGCAAAAGCTTATAAAATTTTTCATTTAAATTAAGTTTAGCTCCCAGCCACTGTTTACTTAGGTGAGGAGAAAACCATTCGGTGTTCACAGCAGCTCATTTTCCTGTTTAGTAGGGTAGACACTGTTAAAATTACTTAGAAAAGAGCCCCAGACATTTACTGTGCTTTTCCTGCCTAGAGACTGCTAAGCTTGCATGATCCAACTGAATGCAGATGGCTGCACAACCTCTCTACCACATATGGTCAATGGCATCTTCTGTTGTGTGAACCAAGACCTTCTGTTGTTATTGAGCTCTCAGGAAATGCACGCATGCTCCAAATCAAGTCCACTGTCTCCACACAGGGGCTCGGCTATGGAGCTTATCACAATATTCCATTTCTCATGTTGCTGCCCCACTAAAGCCCTTGAGCAAGTGCCTTTCTTTCAATTTAACCTATCCCCTGTTTCTCACCCTTCCTGAACACTAAGATAAATAGCAACCCCATACAAAAGTCTGGGTAGGGATGTATAACCAGTATCTATAAAATTCAGT